>NW_010163700.1:0-7877 GCF_000695765.1 Mesitornis unicolor
CTGACGATTCTCTCTGCCAATGCTTGACATGTCGAAGTTAAACGTGAGCAGTTCGTCCGGGAGATCAATGCTGGGAATTTTAATAAGCTAAAAGGGGAAAAAAAATAAGCTCATATAAAAAACTTCAATCTGCACTGCTTCGCTTGTGATCAACTGGGGCCGTAACTTTAAATAAGGAACTGAATTTTGGAGTTTTTTATATGACTTCAGGCCGCTGAAACGGCTGCTTTAGCACAGTTTTCCTTTGAAAGCAGCCCTGGAACAGCAGCAGTGGCTCAGGCTGTACAAGTCACAAGTCGCCTGTTCCCATTCAGCACTATTAAAAAGCACATGCTTAACTTTAAGCACAAGCACCTGAACGTAACCAAAACCACCAAAACTCAGCCCAAAAAAAAATAAAAAACCACACCAAAAATTTGTACAGACCACGGAGGGCACCACCCCGACTTTGTGATTTATCCGGTCCTAATGAAGCACGTTTGGGAGTCAGCTCCGGGAAGGGGAAAAACCCCACCAAACACCTGAATTGCAAGGGTAACACTTCTTAAACTACAGGAGATGAACCTCAGCTCCAACAGGCGCTAAAAGTGTTTTAGTTTCACTCAGCTCTAGATGCAATTATCTGCATAAATGCGAGAAGCACGCGGTTTTTTTAAGATTAGTCAGATATAACACGGCTCGGTTTCCTCGACTGGTCCGATCACTTAGGACAGAATGTGCCGCATCCTGCTGGAGCTTAAAAACATAAATAAGAGAAATCTCCGAGATGTTTATTGACATAAGCACATTTTTCAACGTGCTGCTATACAAAACAATACGGACGCAAAACCCGCTGCCACCCGGCTGCTTTATCCCAAAGATAAAATTAGCTTGCAGTTACTCTAAAATTCTACTCTTCTGACGTTTTCTTGGATTTTTAATGGAATATCAAGCACAACTGGCAAGGAAAGACACACAACAGCAAAACGCAAGAGGTCTCTCTCTCAGTATTTGCCTGTGAGATTGGCCCATCCTCACAAATGCCTGTGGCACCCAGTGCTGCTGCAGAACAGCCCCACGGCCACCGCATTTCAACCACCGGCCTGGGACAGCGACGGGACACGAAGGAGAAGCGGGGTCACCCCAACACCGTGCTCCTTTAATGGCGATTAAAGTGTTACCACGCTTGAAAGAGCGACCCGTGCACTTCATGTAAAAATGGGAATAAATAGGTCACCAAACACGTAATTTCGGATTACACAAGCAGCCTTCCCTCTCAATGGTTATGAAGGTTATTACACAGCAATCGGCGACCTAAGACCACCAAAACGACACTAAAATTCACCCACATTCTGCAAAATCAGCCACCACTGATGGAACGTTTCTGCACAGCGGTTTTACCATAAACGCAGCAGGTCTGTACATACGAATTCGACGGCCTGAACTGAACCCACTGTAGCGGAGGTACCGCTTGCCAGCCTGACGAGCTTTTTGGGAAGCCAGCAAACACACACGACAATGAGCCCGAGGCGGGTCCTCAAGAAACAGAGCCGAGCAGAGGGAAGCCGTTGCTGTGCATGCTTGGACTTCACCCTCAAAGTTTATTCTGAGCTCACCTTTATTTTCCACTGATCAGCCTGAAGAACGTATATGCACGCAACCAGGATGAATTTCTGTACCCTAACACTTATACATCAAATCCTGGGGAATTTCCGCAAGTATTAACCCATAAAAAACATAAAACCACAGAACGAGGCTGCTCCTCGCAGGCAGATGCCTATGAAGGTTATCACCAACGACAGCTTCCCAGGAGCAAACTCAAAGGGGAACACCGAATTTCTTCAGGCTTCCCCCCCCTCTCACACAGACTCTGTAAGGAAGACACCAAAGGGGAGGAGGGAACCAGCAACCCTCCCGGCAGGTTTCTTTGAATCAGTTCTTGAAAGGTCCAGAAATTTAATTTCATTCTCGAATTTTTAGGGTTATGTGGTTCACAGCCTTGCAAGAACTTGATGGCCGTTCCTCAGGCCCTCACTAAATTGCATGGAGAGGGTGCAAGGACTGTGGGGTTGGGGGCATTTCTCTGCCAGACCATCTCAGAAGTGGCAGTGAGAATAAAAATTCAGCGCTCCCATCCTCAGCTCTGAAGTTTTATTACTTAATCTGTAGTGGAGCAGACACAAACCTTTAAACTTCTGTGAACCTCTTTTGGACCTGTTCTCAATAACCATTTTGTCCCTCAAACAAGCAAATTCACCGAGGTTTCACAGATATAACCCAGTTTGATAAACCTGGGACAAGATCCGAGGGAAGAAAGTGCGTTTTAAGTTACACTAAATGCAATTAAACCAGATGAGCCTATTTCCCATGTGATAGCTCAAAAGTGTAAGCCCCAACAGCCGGGAAAAGGAATGAAGGACAATTACTGAATGTGCAGGTACCCAAACTCACAGCAGCCTTGAGAAAGGGGAATGGAGGTCTGGAAACAGGCGTTTAACGCGAGCGAGCACAACACAACAGCAAGGCACCTCGCTGGAAACAACCACCCAATGCGGGGAAGCGGCTGTGGACAGCACGCTGCGGGTTACAGCCCAACCTCCACCCAACACAGGCCCACGGCACCACGCTTTGGCAATACTGGGGTGCACCAAGGCGAGCGCAGGAACGAGGAGCAGCAGCTTGAACTGCAGGACAACGAAACTGGACTGCTCCTTTGCAGGAGCTGCTGCTCTCAAGGCTCCCTCTGCAAAGACGACCCTGACAGATCAAGTAAACTTGTCCCAGAGCCATGCTTTCAAAGCACGGGGGTCTTGCTTGGCAATACGCGGTCCAGAAAGCATTCCTGGGATGTTAACACACTTTAGGCAACCTCGAGAAAGCAGCACTTGAACCAGATAAAGCTGCTGTCACCCCAAGCCCCCAGGACGGGGTTTTACTGCTGTTGACATACTCGCCATTTCTCTCTGCATCTTGCAAGAGGAAAACAACACCGTGAGGTAAGAGTTCATAGATGCAGTATCTTCCACAAACGAGCCTCTGTTTTGAATAAACAGCCCTGTTTGCATGCTGCAAATTTACATTACAGGGTTCTGAGAAGTTCAATAGGCTGCTCCAGGATTTCTAGCTCAGTCGGAATCGAGATACTGCGCTCAGCTCGAGATAAGCACAGCAGCTAAAAGTTTGTTTTCCCTCCTCGAGCAGTACTTGGAGGAGAAGCACGCTTTCCTTACTGAGAAAGAACGCGCTGCGACCACATTAATCCACAACAGAAAACAAACTCGTGCCTGCATCTGGCAGCAGCACCCCGCGCCCGCTGTCAGCACGCTTGTTTCGCAGAGGCTGCTTTTGATTTGTGTTCAAACTACCACAGGCAAAGAGCGTGCTGGCTGGCACGTGGCGCGCAATACATCCAAAAGGAATCTGCTATGTGCTCCTAGGGCACAGAGGGAGGTTTCCGAACAGCACAAGGCATTATTTATGGCTGATCTACAGTTTTCTTCCAGGAATGCTCGAGTCCTTGCCACGATCCTCACAGAATCACAGAATCACAGACCGTTAGGGATTGGAAGGGACCTCCAAAGCTCACCCAGTCCAATCCTCCTGCTGGAGCAGGAACACCCAGATGAGGTTGCACACGAAGGCATCCAGGCGGGTTTTGAATGTCTGCAGAGAAGGAGACTCCACAACCTCTCTGGGCAGCCTGGGCCAGGGCTCTGTTACCTCACAGAGAAGAAGGTTCTTCTCCAATTGAAGTGGAACATACTGTGTTCCAGTTTGTGCCCATTACCCCTTGTCCTATCGTTGTTTGTCACCGAGAAGAGCCTGGCTCCATCCTCGTGACACTCACCCTTTAAATATTTCTAAACATCAATGAGGTCTCCCCTCAGTTTCCTCTTCTGCAAACTAAAGAGCCCCAGCTCCCTCAGCCGCTCCTCATAAGGGAGATGCTCCACTCCCTCCATCATCTTTGTAGCCCTAATCCTCCACCAGATCTCCTGTATCCTCACCAGCACCCAACCAAACAGGGCCATGAGAGGGGGAGCTCGCACACCCAAAGAGTCACCCCTGCTCCCCAATTATGTGAGAAGCCTGTCTCCAAAATACTCTCTCCAGCACCAGAAGATGCGTCCCCACGGGCGGCTGAGCCCCCGTCCATCCCACCCAAGACGTGGGGTCCCCGCGGTGGCCACGCAGCCCCCGGTGACCCACTTTAGCCAAGGCCCAGCTTGGGTTTTAATTCCTGCTCAGCCGCTACCTTCTGGCTAAGCCCACAGCTGACAAACACTGGGAGAATATCACCGCTGTGTTTCGTAAGATAACGCAGGTAAGTTGTGATAGACGAGGATTTACAAACCAGTAAACAACGCCAACACTTGCCTACAAGTCTCAGCATCCCTGTGGTGCTATCAGTAGCACCCCTGTGTGCTTCTGCACAGCCAGCAAAGAGCATCAGGAGAATACAAGCATCAAAGGGGAAAAAAAAACACACTATGAAGCACCTGAGGCATGGGCAGGTGAACACTCAATGGTTTTCCCCAAAATTCAGACTGATTTTTGTGCTCTGCAGTGACCAGACGTTTGCTTCAAACCCATCCCCTTCTGCATCGCTTCACAGCGGCCTTCTCACAGCGCTTTAACAGCTGCACCATCACCTTCCTTCTGCCCCGTTTAAGAAAAAGGCTTAAAAAACCCCAAACCCGTCTTTAGTGAATGCATTAATAGACAAGATTAATAAACTTCGTCAAAGGGGACATGAGGAAGGTGGTGTCAGTTATTTTCCAGTTCTGGAGAAGGACTCATTGCTTGTTTAGCCTACAGAACTTGCATGACTTCAGCAGAAGCACAAAGCCAGCTTTACCATTACCGCCAAACGCCCCGGGCCGTTGCAGACGCGGGAAGCCAATGCTCTAGATCCACACTGAGAAGACAGCAGTGGCCGAGCAGAGCATCCCCAGCTGACGGCAGCCGCAGGAAACTCGCTCTTCCTGCCTCTAAGCGGACACAAAGAAAACAATTTCGTCTACGTTTGCCTGCAATTCAGAGGCAAATTTAACCAACCCCCAGAACATTCCCTCAGCAGCAGATCTGTCCCCTCAGTTATGCAGTGGATGGCGGGACAAGGGACCTCCTGCTCTCGAGTGCCTGCATCTCCATCACCGATGCGACTTCTCGGGACACAGCTCTTAGAAAGACTCTAGAAACAACAACATGTGGTTGTTGTGTCAAAACGCAGTGAAACCAACCTAATCCACGGCCGCCTGCAAGAAGCTGGTGCTTCCCTTGGGCAAAAAAAAATTAAAACAAAAAAAGCCCACAAAACTTCTGTTCTAGACTATCTTCATGAACAACACCACCGCAGCGATGGCATCCGTGAAGGGTCCTCCTTTCCTCCAGCACCACTGGGTAAAACACAGAGCAACAACTGCTTTGCCGCGGTGGATTTCGCAGCAGTGGGTGAAGAGGAGCAGAACAGGGAAGACATTAAACCTATTTAATCGATATACGTGCCCAAAACTTCACTCAAACTCAAGAAGGCGCCAGCTTGGATCTGCTAAAGGAAATCCCAGGAAGGATGGGCCGAGTCGGTACAAGGTCCTCTTGAATTTTAAAACAAAAATAACAAGGAAGGTTTCAGCGCAGGACAGAAAACAAAAGTGGGGGAGCAGACCTTCTGCAGAGATAAGTCGTAAAAATTGTTGTGCTTCTGTAATTTGAGATGTTGGGATGAGACGGTGGAGTTTTCTTACCGCAAGCTGTTTGGAAACAACCGGCTGCAGAGCGCGCTTCCAAACCTCCTCAAATTAAAATAAGATTAAAATAAGTGAAAATAAGATTTAAGAAAGGCAAGACTTAAAGCCAACTCGGACGAGCTCTGGCTGCACGACCCGGGGAAAGCCAGCGAGGTTTCCACAGAGATGCGCTTTGTGGCGCACAGGAGCGCCCTGTTCCTGCCTTTCCCCCCAAAAAAGGGCATGTTCCCAGGAGAACCCATGTTTGCGGACCCTCGCGCACGTGCTGGGCTCTGTCCTGGTCCCTGTCGATCACTCCTGACCCCCCGCAGCCTACCCCAAAATGTCAATTTTGAACTCCGCGCCCTCACACTGGCTCCTAACGCCTCAGCACTGAACGGCTTCGGCAACGGAGGACACCCACTCAGACCCTTGACTTTATCCCCTTCCTCTCGGTACCTCACTGCCAGGTTCATCACCACTCTGACACATCGTCCTCGCTGGCTCTCCAACCTGAGAGCAGCTGCATCACTTTCTCTGTGTGGATCACTCCAATTGCTCACAGCTTTTTGTCACCTCTGTCCCTCTTCTCTTCCTTGATCCAAGCCTGAGTCACTTCACCTCCTCCTGAGCACGTCTGCCCGCTCTCCTCTTGCTCCTCTCTCCAGCTCTGCACAAGCACCCTATTTTCAGGTGCCTCCTCTCAGCAGAGGCGTTCAAGCCCTCTCCCCTCTTTGTCCCTTCTCAGAATCGTTCCAACCTCCCCGTCTCACCGGTGTTTTTCCCCAAAAGCCTTCCTTTCAAGGATCGGATTGGGTATCTCACAGGCCGGAGCTGGAATTTGCTTCCTGACCCATGCGGGCACATCCACGCCAGCACCAGCTCCTGCCACAAGCCTCTGTGACGGGATTAAAGGATTCACACATTAACAGCTGCGGGGCCCTCAGAGTTAGGCACCTGCTGTTTGTTTTCTGAGAGACGTTTGCCACTCATCGGTTTTCTGAGCTGAAGGTTTTACTCAGTCTCTTTAGAGCTACACATTTATTTACTGAGAGGCAAACCCCCACTATGGGGAAAAAACATCTGCCGTGTTTTACGCAATTGCCACTTCTACAAGCCCCAGGTGGGGCCGTTTTTGCCATAGCACCATTTGGGTATTTGCTGCAGTGGCTCCTTGCTCCCAAGCTCAGGACTTCGCTCCTTCACCTGCCTTAATGCAGATGTCCAGACTGCGCCTCCAAGGAGACAAAAGTGCTCCAGAAACCTACCTAAAACTTAAAAAACCAGCTCTTAAACCCGAGAAAAATCTCAGCGCTGACTTCTCTTGCTTTCATTTTAGTGCCAGCAGCCTTTTTGCAAAATGCTCTTTCTTTCAAGGGCTAAATCCCCTCCTCCTCCATCACAGCCACACTACAGAGTGGCCAGTGCCCCTTCCAGAAAGGAAATTAAGATGCTTTTCTGCAGAAATGAAGTGACTACGCATTCGCCTTGCAAAAAAATTTAAGTATTTTGCTGCATAAGAAACATTTCCAGTGCACATATTTTACTGATTATGCTGGCCTGCAGACAAATGGACAACCTTAATGGACAAGACTTTGTTTTAGTTTCACCCTTCTCTCCCTCTCCTTCCTTTTTTCTCTCTGGCCTTTTTACCCCGCTAAGAGTTTCCTGTTTGCTCCCCAAACCCACACAGCTCACATTTCTGCACCAGTCCACCCATCTGAACCCCAGGGCTGGGCACGGGGCTGGTTTACTCATTGCGCCCCAGCAGGGATTGTCACCAACCCGCCCCAGAAAACCTCCTCGCTCGGGGCGCTGCAACCAGGGCCCCCCGCACCCACGCTGCTGTGCTTCCTCCGGTCTGCGGAGGGCCAAGGCGAGTGACAACTGTCCCTGTGCTGGAGCTGGAGGATGCTGCTCCGTCCCCCAAAACGGGGTACGGGTTATGTGTGCTCACAGCAGGAAGGCAATGGTGGTGGCTGTCCCCATGTGGCAGCAGGGGGTGGAGGACGTCACCGGTGCAGGTACAGCGCGCGTTTCACAAGTTCTGTCCCTGCGTAGGAGAGGAGCTCGCGCGCTGCAGGCAGGCAAAGTTCTCTGCGAGTTGTCATCTGTCCGGCCGCCGCGATCCCGCTCTCACAGGCCTGCGGTTCCCTCCCGCCTTCGCAG
>NW_010163700.1:8012-10476 GCF_000695765.1 Mesitornis unicolor
GTCCCCGGCCCCGTTTCGTGCAGGCCGTTCCAGCACGGTTTCAGCGGTTCTCGTACGGCACAGCACGTGGGGGATAACTACGCAGCGCACGATTTATGGCCGCGCTGAATGCAAAACATCTTTATCATGGCTGGATCTACTACTGCGCCTCCCGACACCACGCTGTCAACGCCTTCCCGATCCCTTCGGAAAAACGAAACTTGCCTTTTTTTCCTCTGACAAAACCCCTTTGAACACCAATCTCGGCTTCCTGTTGAACATATATGAAATAACAGCTCCTCCTTTGCCTCTTCTAGCATAGGGCTCCCCTTTTTAGTTCCCACATCTAACACAGCTCTGGACCATCACAAGCCAAAAGCTCCCTTCGTTTCTCCACCGCAGCCCTTCCCATCATCCACAGAGGACTGGGACCAGAAGGTAACTGGAGATGGACGTAAACGTCCTGATTTAACTCACCATCCGCCTTAATGACCTCAAATTTCTGTCCCCGTGGCACAGACTTGGGATCTAGGACTTTCCTACAATAAATTTCTTAGTTTGCATTTCCTTAATTACGGACAGATTTGAAAAGTGCCATGAGAGATCCCTGCTTCTCATGGGAGATGTAACTCAACTTACTGTGGAGTTTCACAGCGAAAAAGCAAATACCTGGACTAACGTTTTAACAAGAACACGGGTGGCACCATCGTAAGCTCACATTTGGCTCTCCAGCAGTCTTGTGGCCCCCCAGGGTTTGACAGCTTTTGACAAAACCCCCAGCTTCAACAGCTTGACAAAGCCCCCGGTTTCATCAGAAGGATGGAGTCCCCCCCAGCCTAGGAACACCTCAGACCTCACATACAACTGCTTTAACACTGCTGCTGGAGAGCGTGGGAGAAAGCAGCACCTGAACTCGTGCACAGGAGAGGCTGCAGGGTAGGCAGAGCGTGCTGGGGACTTTTCTGTCACAGCACACTACTTGCAGAACCGCGCACCAGCAGCGAGGTTAGTTATTTATACCCCAAAGGCTTATGTTGAACCCAGCTCCTGCTCCATCCCTCGCAGCACTCGTGGTCAGGAAGCCAAGGGGCAGGGCTGGCCGGTCCCTTTTCCTAAGTTACTTCCCAGCCCAAGTAGCAAATGCAACCTCCCTCCGGATGGCAGCAGGAACTCAAGTCCACCTCTGCTCCCAGCCGCTCCATTGGCATCGATCTGTCACAGCTATTTCGGCTGACCGTCTTAACCAAGATGGTTATACCTTCTACCAAGGAAATCACGCTGCCAGTACCGTTTACATATTTACCGGTATAGCTTAAATTGTGAAGAAGCCACAGCGAGAAAGCCTTTTCTTACAAGCACAATGCTGAGAGACTTAAGTAGCTCTGATATGGATGGGATTCTCCCAGCATCCGAGCACCCATTGCCCAAACCACCTCTGGACCAGGACTGCAGCTTCCCACCTGCGGGCAGGAGCAGCTCCTCACACCTTACAAAGACCTTACTCGTCCTACTCACATCCACTCCTGGCCCTCTCTACACAAAGCTACAGGGAAAACTGGATCAGTAACGGATGTAAATTAAGGCTAAGAGCATAAAAGGTACAATCAGCCCAAAAAAACCAGTATTTAGCCATCCCTTTAAGTTCAGATATTAAACCCAAAAATCTTAAATAATTCTACTTAAGAGATCGTAGCCTGTATTAAATTTTACCTTCAGCTTTAGTTCTCCCATTTGCACCACTGATAGACAGTTTAACAGGACCTGTGGCTTTCAGGTTTCTACATTTCCTCACATTTTCTGTTCAATCAGGCTAGAAGTGTTCTGTTTTACTAGAGCCTCAGAAAAGGTTCAAGAACCATCAGTACACACAACCCCATCCCTCAAAACTGCAGTTCTGCTCCACACCTTTAAACCAAGCACTTAAAATCCACTTTAAAACATTAAGTCTGCACTGCCCCATTGGATTAACTGGTATTAACTGCCCCATGCTTACTGGTATTACTTTTGCTTTCAAAAGTTAGGCTAAAAGGTGACAAAAGTAAGATTAAAAAACCAGAAGTATACCTGAAGTGTGATTGGCTTCCACTTTCCGCTACAACTCCTAAGTAAATATACAATGAAACTTACTTGGCATTAAGCCGACCTTAAGGACGTCTGCAGGATCTATGTTATTTTAAATAAAAGCACAGAACACTCACCCCTTGGGATCCTCGAAACTGGATTGAAGGTTGAGATGAAATACGATCCTGCGGGAGAAAGAAAGCAAACACAAAGTCAGTCAAGAGACAAACCTCCGTGCTCCGCAGGAGCTGTTCGGAGCAGCGGGGGGCTCCTCGCCCCGTACCATGGCGCAGACCCCGGCGGGCAGCGGCGGCACCGCGCTCCTCGCAGCGCTCTGCGCGGCGGAGCGGCAGCGCCGCAGCTTTATCGTGCGCGGCAAGGACGCGGGCGCCGCTGAAACCGGCGCGAACGGCGCCGCGCTCCG
>NW_010163701.1:0-3283 GCF_000695765.1 Mesitornis unicolor
AGCACCTACGGGAGAGAGCGGCCAGACCTGAGGAGGCTCAGCCTCCCAGGGCCACATCCCACAGGAGCAGGCCCCCTCCCTGAGCACCGCGGAGGGGAGCCCTGGCCTGGGCCCGGCTGCCGAAGGGGGCTGGGACAGTGCCACCAGTGTCAGGGACCCTCACCTGATGGCCACGGTCATGGCCACAGACACGGTCACCGCAGTGGCCTGGTGGAGAGCGGCCAGACCTGAGGAGGCTCAGCCTCCCAGGGCCACATCCCACAGGAGCAGGCCCCCTCCCTGAGCACCGCGGAGGGGAGCCCTGGCCTGGGCCCGGCTGCCGAAGGGGGCTGGGACAGTGCCACCAGTGTCAGGGACCCTCACCTGATGGCCACGGTCATGGCCACAGACACGGTCACCGCAGTGGCCTGGTGGGACCCCTCAGGATCTCAGGGCACCATTTTCCAAGTTTTCACCAGTTCTGGAGGCTGCAAAGGCGCTGGCTTCACCCACAGCACGGCACTGCCTGGTGCAGGGACACACATGGGAGAAGCTCTGAGCTTGGTCTGGGACAGGTCCAGACCCGCGGAGCAGCGACAGACGTGGAGGGGCAGCCATGGCCACGTGCGGAGAGAATGCACTGCTCTATAACCGGAAAATTGCAAATAAAGTGAAATATCTGCATGCAAAGCACAAGGAGGAGAATGCAGAATCCTATTTCAGCTTTCAGTGCATGTTTATTTCAGTTTTATATTTATTTCAGGCAAGTGCTTATTACATGGATATTATTCATGTCGGGTACCTAAATTCTGGAGCATGAAGAGCCAGTATAGTACAGCTGAATAGTAAAAATACAATATGTACAAAATTATTTGTTTTTTTTCACATAGCAGATGTATCCAAACACATAAAAATATTTACAGTCTAGGGTTTTCAATATTTAGTATTTCAATAAATTGGTAACACAGTGACACGTCCTCACTGTAAACAAAGACTGCGTTTGCCCGGTGAGTGCGGACGCGGTGGCTTTGCTGTGATGTGTGTGGGAGCCAAAGGGGTCTCCGGGGCTTGGACTCGGTGCCCAGCGCTGGCAGCGACTCTGCGCTTACAACCGGCATCCTCAGCAAGACATTCCTGATGCAAAGGGGCAGCCAGGACCATGGGAAATGCTTTAATCCGGGAGGGTGGTGACGCACAGCGAGAGACACGGGGACCCTGGCAGCAGGGACGGGAGGTTCCCCACTCCCACCAGGGCTCCTCACCCAGCCCAGGCTGGTGCATGACCAGACGCAAGTAAATGGCGAGGTGGATGCAATCAGAACTTGATTTCCCACTCTGTCAGGAAACGCTCATTTGGATCAGATCGTTAAGGCAAATCCGTAAGGCATTCGGACAGGATTTCTGGTCTGGAAGCGTACAGCAGGGGTTGTTGGCCATGCAGGGCTCCCAGCCCAGCGCAGAGGGGAGTGGGAGCCTGGGGAGTTTCCCTGGAAGCAGGAGCTGACACAGGCTCCTCCTCCGCGGGCTCTGCGGCCACCACCAGTGCTCCTCCAAATTCATCCTCGCAGCACAAAGAGAGGGTGCGAGTTCACGGGCCTCATCCGGATCTACAGCAGAGCCACGCAGTCCCACTGAGGGAGCAAACCAGTGTTCCACGGCCGGTGAAAATACCAATTCCAGTGCAGGACAGCACCGTCCCCGCGCTGGCCACGCAGGGCAGCGGGGAATGACCGAGAGCAGGGCCCTCGTGTTTGCTGTGCGGCAGCTCCGGGCGAGGAGCATGGGAAGAGCCACACACAGCGCTCGCCAAGGCTGCGCCTCCCCAGCTGTGCTTGGGCTGGCACTGCAAGAAGTCCAGTTCTGGATCATTATTTTTAAGCTCCATATGACACGAAGAGAAAGATGCCACCACTGACCCTATCCACAACCCGTTTTCCTTGACTCTGAACATCTGTTCCTAACCACCGATGTTTGACTAAGGAAGGAAATAATCTAAAAAAGCAGTGTTATCATCAACTTTAATCCGTTCAAAATGATAACAAGGGATGGCAAACAGGCTATGAGAGTTTTCCTTTCCTCATTCCAGTGTCTCTGAGAATTAAAGTAAGACTGAAATGAAGAAAACAGACGCAGAGCCCAAGAGGAGCCTGACCTGCGAGGTGCTGCGCTGCTGCGGCCTCCACGCTGTCCCAGCAGCCGTAGGGCAGCCAGGTCCCTGCTCAGCGCCGCTGCAGCCGAATTACGCATTAGTGAGTGCCGAAAGCCAACGGGACTGAGCCGGCGGAGCTCAACTGATGCACCCCCTTGGCCGGGGACAGCAGCACACATCACAGAAAGCACAGGGCAAAGCAGCCCCAGCCGCGTGGCCACGCCGGGCAAATCGCATCTTCTCCCCGGCCCTGCCAAAAGGAGAGGTCTCCGAACGCCCCTCGTCCCCACCCGACCCGCAACAATTTTCACACCTTTTTATTATTTTAATTATTTTTTTTTTTTTAAAGCAAAAGATTCACTCGGGATGCAAACCAGTCCAGAAGAGACACAGGCTACATACGAAAATCGGAGACACGACCAAGTCTTGCATTGGATGTCTACACGTATATAAACAGGCGTGCATACGAACAATCACACCAACACTGACACGAGCAGCAATACTCTCACCTCCACCTAAACCACTCAAAGGCGTTTTACCTTTTTTTGTTTCTTTTATTCTTTAGTTACAGAAGGCCACTTTTAATTAAAACAAAGGAAAAGAGACAAGAGCAGCAGCCTGGCCAGGCTTCGGGCCGGCACAGCAACGCACTGACCGCCCATCAGTGGGTGCATTTCCTGCCCGGATGAATTGCCTGTGGTTTTTAACAGCAGAGGGGACGTCGCCTCCGTCCTGCTCTTGCTCAGGAAAATAAACCCGATCTGGGGCCTGCCCAGCCGCGACACCGGAGCCCTCCCACGCTTTGGGGCGCACCGCTCCCGAATGCCAATCGCAGACAAAGCACGCGGGTCCTCCTCTGCGGGTCAGCGTCACCAAAGAAAAACTGCACAACGACTGCTTTTGGCTAAAAACGACCTCTCAAACCTGCCAGAGCTGTTTAATGCCAGGGCTGAGCGAAACAGCCGCTGCGTGCACGTCCCCCTCTCTCTTTGCAAGTCAAACGCCAGCAGAAAAATGGCCTTGTCTGAAGGGAAAGCTGAAGACAACGGCCTGTGTGTGCCCCACATAAAACGGCCTGGTTTACAGAGCGATGCAGTCTGCACGACATTCTCGGCTGTGGGAGCTGGGCTGCTCGTGATGGTTTGTGCCCCGCTC
>NW_010163701.1:3360-3647 GCF_000695765.1 Mesitornis unicolor
CGGCCCCCCCCGCGTGCCGGGGGCAGGAGAATCCAGCAGCCGTGACAACCCCTCGCCTGTGCGACAGCAGCGTGACCCTAACCTGGGCTTAAAGACACAGCTCCTGAACTGGGAGTTCAAGAATTCCTACCACGTGTTTACCCGACACCGGGCAAAAGTGGCTACAATGACTTTGGGTAATTCGGCTGCCTTTTCCAAACTCCTCCCTCTCCCTCAATGTCCTCACCTTTTTGGATCGGTTTTAGCAATCCTGAGCGCTCAGAGGATGAGCACAGGGCAGCAGCAGC
>NW_010163701.1:4023-4255 GCF_000695765.1 Mesitornis unicolor
TGCCCCCAACAAAGGGGCTCTGGCTGGCTTCTATCAGCAAGGTGAGGAATACGTTCCCGTATCTACAGCGTCAGCTGTAAGGGCGCTTTCCAGGACAACTTTAAAGCAGCAGTTTGGGTTTATTCCTCTCTGCCTGTGCTTGCTTGGCAGACAAGAGTGGAAATCAGCCTGGAGTGAAGCAGTGGACGTGGAGCAGCTGCTCCTCGGCCCCGGCCCTGGCCGGGACCCTGGG
>NW_010163701.1:4271-7148 GCF_000695765.1 Mesitornis unicolor
CTCCGAGAGCAAAGCCGCTCCTGGGGCAGCGCGATCCAGCTGCAGCATCTCTCCATGTAACCGTGCCTGCCCAAGGGGGTCTGCTCACCCAGATCTGCTGCTGCCCGCTTCACACGCTCACGGCCGGGCTGGCTGAGGTTTCTGAGCACAGATCGAGGTTTTTTGAGCGCATTTTTGCTGTTGTGGGGAGCAGACCCAGAGCCCGCCTGTGCTGGGAGCATCTCCACTGACCTACAGGCCTCACCAGACAGAAAAGGCTTCTCAAAACTGCCACACAGAAAACACATCTGCTAATTTTTTCTGCAGTATGGTTACCAATATTATTCAACAACAGAAGAGATTTCTTGTAAACTTCATATTTATTGATTCTTTTTTTTTTTTGGGACAAATGAGATCTTCTGCATCCCAAAGTGTACATATATATATATTTATATATAGCTTTCTCCATAGGGAAAACACATATATCAAAGGAGGAGAGACATTTCTAAAGTGCCCCTTGTTATACAGTACTGAACATGATTTCTAAGACCATGAGGGTAAATCCCGAGTTTCTGAGCAGGAACGACAGGCATGGGGGAGCAGGGCTGTGGTTCACTCTCTTCCCACAGAACAGAGAGAAGTTTGCTGACTTCAAAAAAATAAACCCAAGCAAAAAGAAATCCAAACCCCAAAGCAACGTTTCTGGTAGCTGTGGAGCAGGCAGACGAGGGCCGGGATGCCTGGAGCGGTGCAGGGGCTGAGCTCACAGCCACGGGGTTCGGCCACCTCGGCACCGCGCAGCTCCCGGGGAGAAGAAAGATTCCTGACGAGCAAACGTCCTGGTACCTGACGCTGCTCTCTGAAACACCGGCACACAAAACGCACGTCCTTGGGAAAGCACCAACACGTGCAAGGAGATAAAACCCACGGCGTTAATGGGGCACGGGAAGTGGCAACAAATGATCTGTTTAAATGTGGTTTAAGGATGAGGAATCCTTTAAGATTTGTCCACTGTGCCAGCCACACAGGCAAGGACTGGACTCAAGGATGCAAGACAGAAAAGCCAAACCGAAACCAAACCCCGCAGAGCACGGCAGGGCTTTATGAACAGATTTAACACAGCTCTCGGCCACGTCAGCTCAGAAGGCACAATCCCGGCCGGTCTCGGTTTGCAGGGGTTACTCCTGCCTCAGCCATAGCACAGAGGTTTGGATCTGTCAGGGTGTCTGAATAAACCTCTCGTCACAGCAGCCGGCAGAAGCTGTGCTGCAGCCAGCGAGCGTTTTGGGCAGACACGGACCAGGCTGTCCTGTGACCCGACCCCAGCAGCAGGCGAAGCTGCGACTGCTTGGGCCCCTCAGCTCCTCCGAACGGGGGTCCTGGCTGAAGCGCACCTGGGCAGAGACCCCCTCCTGCCCTGCCCCACAAAAACGCCCGCTGGCCGCAGCAGGACTCTGCCTGCACAGCGTTTGCTTGTAAAAAGAGAGGAAGACGGAAAAGAGCTCGTGAATAGCTGTACTACACACAACCCGGTGCGAAGGCCAGAATATTCAGTCAGCAACCAAGCACGTCCTAAGCGACCTCCCCCGGGAGCCGAGCAGCACCCCTGCACCCCAGCCCCCCTCACCCCACGGGGGTCTGGCACTGACCCAGCCCCGGACGGAGGGGACGGGGGCACTGGGCGAGGGGCTGCTCTTTGGTGCACGTCCCACTGCGGGCAAAGACACGAGTTACACACAGCGATCTCCCAGAGTAACCCTCATCCTGAACAGGACTGGATTATTTCTTCCGCAAAGATAAAAAGATGTCAAAAACTGCACTTGGGAAGATGCCACATTCATCCCCTTTTCCGATCCACTGACTCCCACGCTAAAACACGGTCAGTTCAGAACAAACTCACAAAGAAAAGGAACCAGGCAGCAAATCCACTTCCTTTCTGTCGGTCTTCTCATCCCAGGCTCTGCTCTACCAGGCAGATCAACACATCGCAAGGAACCAGCCCAAAATCACAGACACAGAGACCACCAGGTTCCAACCTTTCACGGCAAAGCACGGTCCAGGATCTGCCCCTGCAAATCAAAACCGATCCCACGCAGCCTGGGGCTTGGCACTGCCACGAGGGATCCAGCAAGGGGGAGTGCCGTGCACGAGATCTGCTAGATCAGCTCCTGCACCCGCAAAAACCAAGCCAGAACAGGAAACAACCCCAACCAACCATCAAACACAACACCGCCAACCAAAAGGTAACAAAAACCATCCTTTCTCTGACATAGCTATAAAAAATCAAGTCATTTATAAAACTGCAACAAATGAAGTCCGGTTGTGTATTCTTTTTCCTTTTATTAGACAGGACAGAGAATTTCCTTAAAATGCCATAACAAGTCACAGTGATTTTAGATGGTTTTTTTGAAATGCAATATATTGACGGGAAATACCTCGAGCATGATTTACCTTTTTTTTGTCACTGTATATGTACCCTGGTCCACCAAACCATCTATCTTAAAGTTTCTTGTTTAGAGAGGACACTCTGTCTTCTTCCTCCAAAAATTAATTTTGTCTAATAATCCTGCAAAATAATCAACCTTACAAAAGGCCTTCTTCAAATGTTATATTTATATATATATGTATATACATATATATACACACACATACACACATATATATAAATATAGACTTCTATGATTTTTTTTTCCCATTCTACGCAACGTCTCGATAAAGAGATCAGCAATTTTTATTCTACAAAGAAGCAACACATAAAAGGGGAAAATTAAAAGTCTTAAGAACATCATATCCATATTCCACTGATTACACATAAAAGGAAAAAAAATCACCAGAACAACTGTCTCTGAAGTTTTCTCGGATTAGCAAAACTCAAGTGCAGAGAGGGGCAGGGGGGGG
>NW_010163701.1:7509-7751 GCF_000695765.1 Mesitornis unicolor
CAGGTGGGCCATGTGGTTGATGGTGGCGGGGTGCACAGTGATGTGGCCGATGGGCTGAGCAGCAGTGGTCAGTTGCACGGGGCTGGAGGTGGAAGGTGCAATGTGGGCGATGTGCTTGGTCTGTGGACCCTGAATCACGTGGTTGACAGTCTGAATGACCGAAGCGTGGGTAGTGGCGGTGTGGGCGATAACAGTCGATTGCACCGTCGAAGCCGCCACGATGTGAGTCTGTGCGGGGACGA
>NW_010163701.1:7805-18608 GCF_000695765.1 Mesitornis unicolor
GGCTGTTTCTGCTGGATGGCCACGTGCTGAGGCACAACGGCCGGGTGGTGGGGAGCAGCGCTGGGAGGGACGGCTTTCAGCAGCTCGGGGTGCTGGCGCTGGGTTAGTTTTGGTAACGAGTTCACTGGCCTGTCGTCTTCCATGTCCTCATCCATGTTGTCTTCACCCTCTAGAAAAAATTAAAAGGAAGAAACTCCCATAAAAAGCAAGCAGAGCACAAACTGGACCAACGCACAACGGCCGGGTGGTGGGGAGCAGCGCTGGGAGGGACGGCTTTCAGCAGCTCGGGGTGCTGGCGCTGGGTTAGTTTTGGTAACGAGTTCACTGGCCTGTCGTCTTCCATGTCCTCATCCATGTTGTCTTCACCCTCTAGAAAAAATTAAAAGGAAGAAACTCCCATAAAAAGCAAGCAGAGCACAAACTGGACCAACCAGCCTCCCTAAAAGGCAGCACATGGGAAGAGGAGTAGGGTTTCCTTTCCTGTCCGGTCATTCCACGGATCGGTACCACCCCTTCTGCTCCCAGAGCAGGAAGGAAACAGCCATGGAGAAACACGGCAGCAAGTTCCTCGTCTGGATCTGGAAAATGGACTCTCATCCAGCCCAGAGACTAAGGAAGTGATGCAGGAACCCTGCAGAGATCAGGGGGACGAGCAGGGCACCTTGCACTGCCTGCTCTAGAGCCAGCCATGCAGCAGCGATTAGAAAGCTCAGAAGATACAGAAGCAGCAGGAGAAGCAGGGAAGGCGCTTCCCTTTTGCAAGCTCTGTGGTCAGGAGCGGCTTGAAGCGATCGTTTCCAGCAGCCGGAGAGGCGAGCGCTGACACCCGCACTGACAACGCACTCCTACTCTCAGCTTCCAGCAGCCTACACTCGAGTCAGCGAGCACGCTCAAAGGTGATGAGCCCCATACACGCCTGAATGAACCAGGAAACCCAGGTCCTCCCTTCCTGGAACCCGCTGCTTCCTCTGTCTGCAGTGCCACGACCAAAAAACGCTGTCCCGAGTTGAAGGAACCGCTGCGAATGGCTACGGACTGCTACAGCCTCCTCAGCCGTACAGCCGCGCACGGCCTACTCCTCCTGCTGCAGGTCACTGGATGCAGAAAAGCATGCACTCTCCTATCTCTCAAAAACTTCTCACTGCAAACAGCACGTCAGAGATTTGCTGGCATCATTTCATCTTCACTGAATCCTTCTCACACGAGGTGAAGGCTCATCACGTTGTTCTAATGCTCTGGTGGGCCTTCCTGTACCAACTCCTTCTTCTCTACGCGGCTGAACACCCTGCCACATCCATGCACATTACAGCAGGATGCTCAAACACCCCTCAGCGCTAACGAGCAGGGATGCAGAGCTGTGCAAGGGGAAAACTACGTTTTGCAAGCAGGGATCTCCATGTGAGGTATCAGCAGACTGAACGTGCAAACCTGCGCTTGGCATCCGCTTAACGGGGCTGCACGACTCCCACGTTGACTTTACACAAGCACCAGTGTATTATTGGGCCAACGTAAATTATTACAAACCACTCAGAAACATTTTACTTTATTCTGAACACAAAGAAACATCAATGGTGCTAAACACAGATCCCCACCGCCACGTGTAACTGCGTCAGTGATGGACAGTGATGAGTGCAAGAGAGAAATTTCAGGTACCTGATGCTGTCGAGGTAGATGCCTGGTCGTCCTCCGGCTGAACCGTCTGCCGAACGATTCTGTCGATCTCCAGGATGTCCATCCACTGGCTCAGCTCGTTCTTCAGCTCCGCCAGGCGCTGCTGGGTGGCGATCTTCTCTCTTGCCAGCCGCTCCATCTCGTGCTCATACTCCTTTTCCTTCCTCTTTAAAGTCTACAGACAGAGGGAAGAAAAAGAAATATAAGGAGAGCAAAGACGAGCATAATCTACACTCACCTGGTCACTCCCATGGCCATAGCTCGTTTTTGGGTTGTTTTAATTACCAGTTACGCTGGTGTAAAACGCGTTCAGCTACAGCTACACCTTTCAAGTAGGTCTACACAAAATCACAGTGCGTTTCTGTAACCAGCACAGAAATCACAGAGGGGGGGGACTTTCATACGGTCAGAAGAAAAGCAAAAGCACAAGAAACCACATGGATCTGATGGGGATCGGTTACTGAGCGGTGCAGCAGGAAAACAATGCCTGATCTTCACAAAACGCCCTGGTTTATGAGATCTGAAGCCAGTGACACAGCCCCGAACAGCACCAGGACAGAGAACCTGTCCCCAGCCCAGGGCAGCACTTACTGTAGGCATAAAGGGGGCAGAACAAGGGAAATGTGCTAAACTACACAGAGCCTGTCCCTTTTTAAAGTTTCACCATAGGGAATCTCAATCACACGCACACTTCTCAAAATACCATCAGCTATCCAGAGCCTGCCCGGGTGCTGCTTTTCCCTCGCCGCTGGCAAGCTTTAAATTCAAAAGCAAACCCGACGCTTGGCAGAGGATCAGCCTCATCATCTCCAGGGGACGGGCTCTTTATCTCTCCCTCAGGTTCTCCAGGACAGCCGCAATCAGGACCTGACCTCGCACACTTCAGTGGCTCTGCCGGTCTTTCATCTGTAAAGTTTGCCGGGAATAACTTTAAGCTTGTTCAGCCAGGTCTTTAATTCAGCCTAAGCCAACACAATGACAAGGGGAGCTCCTGCCGTTTTATAGAACAGTAATTTTTTTTTAAAAAGGTACCTTTGTCCTGATAATAGCAAAAAAAGGGAGTATTTTTAAAACGGCCAAACAATGCCTATTATCACAATCATTCCAGATGTGTAAATGGAAACAGCTCCTCCCAACGAGGCAAACGGCGCAGCTGATTCAGCTCAGCTCAGCGCCTCTCGCAAGGGACGGTTTTCAGGCCAAGGGGCCGGCTCTGTCCCGCTCGCTGCTTTTTAAACCCTCAGCAGATCCACCAGCTCCTCAATCCCAAGGCTTTACACCAGGAAACCCCAGCAGACCAGTATCCTACAGCAGTGGGTTACTGGGACAGGAGGGTGACGCAGCAGGGAAGGTTTTTTGGCACAGGAGCTGCAGGTGAGCAGGGACGAGGGCTCTGGCCCCAAGAATCACATGTGGCTAAAGTCAAAATCCATGGTTTTAAAGCCCCTGACCCCACTGAGCGTGGCCGAAGCGCTTGGCCTGCCCCAGCACACAGAGCCTTGGCCTCCTGGCAGCTGAGGGACGCGGTGGGACACGGAGGGCAAAGCTACAGCAATGGGGAAGGCAAACGCTCCTGCGCTGGCGTTTAAATACGTAAGATCTGGTCAGAAGGTCTCCTCTGACGACCTCATCAGGACTGCAGCACGCAGGGCAAAGCCTGAGACTGGAGTCGCTGTGTACAGACGCCACCCGGCCCCTCTGTGCAGTGTTTCTCTCCAAACGTGGTCTCCATGTGGTTACTCATGGGGCACAACAGCGACAGGACCGAACACGGCAACGCGGCTTCCCTGGCAGGGCAGGAAAGAAACGCAGCACCCTGGGCTCCTGTGTTGCACACAGCACCAGCACCACGCCACAGAGCCGACCTCCTTCCCTGCCTGAGAGGAGACACCCAGCACCGGGGGAAAGCACGACTGTGAGCTATGGGCAGGGCGGCTGGTAATTAGCGATGAACCTGTAATTACTGAAAAGGCAGGCAAACCTCAGCAAGCCCCAGGACGAGCATCGCAGTGAGCGGAGCCGGGGAGCTCGCTCTGGTGCTGTCGGGGTGCTCCGTTCTCCAGCACATCCCTGGGGATGTGGCGCTGCACCAAACCCGGCCCCATGGGCTCTGCCAGCAGCCGGGAGCCGCAGACCTCTGGAGAGAGCCCGGCGCAGCCATCGCTGTTTCGGTTCTCTGCTCTGTGCAAAGCTGTGGGCGCTCACAACGTGACGCCGGTGAGACCCGATCCGAGCACAGCCCACGTGTGCGTGATTTCCGCCAGCTCAGCAGACGCACACCCCCTAGACTGCTCTTTTCCAAGCACCAACCTCCAGCACCGGCTCTTCTCCTTCTGCCTGTGCAGCGACGACTGCAGGGTTTCTTTTTTTAACGTTAAGGAATTGGAAGCCCTGGTTGCCCAGGCAACTTTTACTCCACAGTGAAAGGAAGCTACAGTGAGAATCACAACTTTAAAACTGATTTGTCACTTCCAAGCACTTAAAAAAAATTCCACAAGGGCACCACTTAAAAGAGCCAGCAAGCCCTGACCTTGATGTGGGGGAAGCTGACCCGTCCCAGGAAGAAATCACAGATTTCCTCATTCTCATGTGAACCCATCCATGGCTTTTGGCAGTTGGGAAGTTTTGCAAGTCAGCTGCTGGCTCTGGTGAATGAGTTGATCATTTCACTCCCTACAGTTAAACAGTTCTCACAGTTTAACTCCTAACCGTGTGCGAAACGGGGAGCTGAGGCCATATAGAGCACCCAGTGATCGTTTGCTGCAGGGATCAGCATCTCTGCAAGACCCATGTGATATAACATAAAGAGTAAGAGTGGGCCCACCAAGCTGAGAGCAAAGCCTTTGCCTGCAGAGGACCAAGGCCCTGGGACCCAACTGACCGCAGCGCAGCGGGCACGGTGACGAGGCAGCACGGGCAACGGTCACCGGTCCCTTCATCTTTTATTTGAACAGCAGCGACCAAATGAAAATCCATACATGGGTTTGTCGTCGCTCCCCTCAGTATCTGATTCTCCCCCTTCACACGTAGCTGTCAGTTCCAAAGCGGCCTCTACCCACACGGATCATTAAAGCACGACCAGCACAACGGCAGCGCCCGCTGCAGCGCCAGTTGTAGCACTTTGCTCTTTTGTGCCCATTTTCCTCGCGGTGTCAGGGCTGCAGTTTGGTCCTTGTGCGGATCCCACTTGCCGTTACTCGGTAAATAAACCAGAAACAAACTACTGTTGGCACTACACAGCAACACTCACTTGTCACTGTAAAGAATTTTCCATTTTATAGCTGGCTGTAGTTAAATTGCTTATTCCTATGTTGAGATTGAAAATAATGCCCCCAATGCCTGATCTGCACTTGCCTCAGGAATAACGCTAGCCCTGTAGTTGGTATCAGTGAGGTTTAAAAGCTCTCCTTACAAAGCTCTCCTTACAAACATTATATTAGCAATTTAAAAACACACTTTCAATTATGAGCTTCTCCAAAAGCACATTTCAGCTGCTGTGTTCCATTACACGGCGCTCACTGATTAAAAATTCCTCATCAATGAGCAATCACAAGGGTGATTTGCAGTTTTGAACCAGGTTCTTTAACTCTTTGCCACTGGGATGGCAGCGGCGGCAGCGACCCAGGAGCTGCTGTGCCAGGGGAGGTCCCTGACAGCAATCCCACAGCAGGATCTTGGTAGGACCTGATGATCTGGGGGGGCTTTTCCAACCTCAGTGACGCTGTGACCTCCGCGCCGTTCAGCACGGACCCAGTCAGGCTTTCCACTGCCCTACTGAGTTCCGATTCCTGTATATGATGGGGAAAAAGTGAGATCCTAAGAAAAAGACCATTCCCTTGCAGGGCCTGCCATACTGCAGCGTATCCACAGCATCACCAGTTCAGCAACCCAGCTCCACAAATGAACCATCAGGTAGAACGAGCAGTTTGGTTAAAGCCCAGCACGTACAGAAATCCCCAACTCATCCCAACCTGCTGTGATGAAGGAGCCCATGAAGCAGGAAAACCAAGAGCCGGATAGAACAAGGGGTAACGGCACCAAGCTGTGCCAAGGGAGGTTCAGGTTAGAGATAAGGAGGAAGTTCTGTACTGAGAGGGTCGTCAGAAGCTGGAACAGGCTGCCCAGGGAGGTGGTGGAGTCACCATCCCTGGATGTGTTTAAAAAGCGGGTAGATGAGGTACTTAGGGATATGGTTTAGGGGGTAGACAGGAACGGTTGGACGTGATGATCTCAGAGGGCTTTTCCAACCAAGCCATTCTGTGATTCTGTGATCCCCCCTGGTACCAGTCCGGTGTCCTCAACCCCTGCGAGCACAGGTGACGGCACCCACCAGAGCCTGCACCCCGGACCCCAGCTCCTGCCGACACCAGCAGCCCCCACAGCCCCGGGCAGGATCAGGCCATGGTCACTGGTACCTCTCCTTCTGCTTGTGTGCAACCCTGGCTGGTTGCCACAGGAACCGAAGCCGTGGTTTCCATGGGAACTGCTTCGTTCGCCGGCTCTTGGAGACGAAATCCTGCAGTGGTGGTGGATGCGCTAGCCTGGTACCACCGACGGGAAAATACAGCACGACAGCACCACCGCAAGCGCCTGACGTCACCACCGCACCGCCGCCGCTGCCCGGCTACAACCACCCACGTGCCACTGCACCACAGCAGCTTCTGGGGGGTGCTCCTGAGAGCCTTCGCTTACGGTCTCGCATTCCCCAGATACAACGTGAAATCACGACGGGCTCTGAGATGGTAACGCAAGGAGCTCAGCACTGGGGAGATGTGGGGAGGGGTCCTGCGGGGAGACCAGTGCTCGGCGGATTTTGAGGGGTTTTGTGTGTGTTGAGGGAGGGGAGGAGCAGAACAAGGATCTCAGGCTACCACTGTCTGTGCACTGATTTCAGCCTCCTAAGCTCTCAGAGCTGAGCACCAAAGCCAAATTAAACCTGCAAGGTGAAGCAGAGCCCACCCCACGCTGCTCGTGGGTCTGATCGCCAGCACCCTGCTGCAGCTCAACCCGGTCCCTGCCACCCCGCGGATCTGAGGACACGAGGCACCCGCAGCGCGGCACGAGCCCCACAGGGCTCACAGACCCGGGGGCATTTGCCAGCAGCCTCCTGAGCCGGCCCTTCCACCGCGCTCTTGCGTTCAGTCTGGCTGCAAGGGATGAGCACCTTGACAGAAACGTGGCACGGAACAGGAAATCTGCCTGGAGCAGAGAGATCACAGGAAAATGGGAACGTGCGCTGTTATTTACATCTATTACTTGCACATCACTAGCACTTGGACTCCTGATTAAAAAAAGACATTGGGCCGTGATCTCTGCAACAAAAATACGCCTGAAACCAGGCTATCAGTGCTGGCCTTCAGATCCAAGAGGACTGCGGCTCCTGGAGCTCCGCGCTCTGGACAAGGTGCAGTGCCCAGAGGAGAGAACAGGAAGAGTTCGAATCACAGAACAGAATCACAGAGCGGTTTCAGTTGGAAAAGACCTTTAAGATCACTGAGAAAACAAAGAATGAATTCAGAAAGAAAACAACAACAAAAAAAGCAAGCGGCAAATGAGTGGAACACAGGGTACAAACACAAACCAGGGACAGGCAGAGCCGTGCCAAGGGCCAAGCGCCAAAACCATCCTGGCCACCACCAGCCTCACAGATCTGCGTTATGCCTTCACATGGCTGTCAAGGTGAAGGGAAACCCAGTGTTAAAAACCTCCTATGTTTGCAACAGCTGGGTGTTAAACGTGGTTGTGTTTTCTCTTTTTTATTGTTACTTTTTAAAATAATCTCTGTCATTCAGGAAATAAATCAGGAATTTTCAACGATGCTAATGGATCCCGGTGGCCCAGAGGAGGATGCTGTCCTCCCGCACCTCTCCCTGCCCCGTTCCTCCTCCCCGAAGGAGGTCACTGCCAGTTACTCACATCCGACGGCTCCACCTACGGCCCACGGCGCAGATCTGGGTCACCGGAGGATTTCTCTTGCCCTACCTCCCTCCTTGCTGTGGCCACGGCGGCTGCGGGAGGACGTGAACCCACTGGTCCAATACCAACGGCTGCGGCCGGGCGCAAAGCCAGGGACCAAAGCCCTGCACCCAAGTGACAGCCCGCAGCCACAGTGCCCATCGTGCCCGCACGCTGCCGGTACTTGGGACTCCCCCCCACTGCTCAGGAACATGGTCCCTTTTTTGGTTTTGAGGGAAAAAAAAAAATAAACCCATTTTTCCTGGTTTATTTGTTGACAGCCTGTGCAGGAGCAGCTCCACTGGTTCACCAGGTCCCACGGCCTTCCCCACAGAGAGAGCAAAGAGAAAGGGATAAAGACAACGATGCAGCTGCACACAGAAAAGTGCTGGGATGAAACCTGGGAACCTGCAGGGCACGGGCAGGACCAGAATCACGATTAATTTTTGATGAATAACAGCTGAGACAGGGATCCTTATACAAATCTCAGCCACATCTCACTCCGAAGCATGTTTTATCCAAATTTCTGTCACACCAGACACGGCACTGGGGATTAAACCGGTACCAGGTTCCACACCTTCAAAATCCCCAAAATCCTTCACAGTTGCGTAGATGACGACTCCAAGGCTGGCACCGACACCTGCGGCCACACAGCCCTGCTGACACGGGCTGAGCTCTGCCGCACGCACAATGACTGCTGTTTTCGGACAATTATTTACTTGTCATTTTAATTGGTCAGCAACTGCCCCGCTGCAATTTTAGAGAGTATCGACACACACCTTGGCTGCTGCTCACGAGCACAGGAATCCAAACTCGCAACACGTACCACAGGGCCCTGACCTCCACCCACCAGCATCTCGGGGAAGAGCAAAAACACAACAAAAAGGAACAGTGACGATGTCAGTGGGGCTCTTGTTTGTTTGGGGGCTTTGCCTTGTTTTCAAGTAGGCGACTTCTGCGATATCACACATCAAATCAAGCTGTGCTCATCACGGCCCTCGTCACATCACCCGTGCTCTCCTCTCCCGTGCCTGCTCTCGACTCAGGCGACAAGCAGCAGCAGCAGCACCCCAACAGGCCACGACACAACCCGCACCCCAAAACCCCGCACTGTGCTCCACTCACAGGCTGGTGTGGTTTTCACAACCTGGAACGCTTCTTAAACTACCACTTAAATGACAGCGGTGTGACAGATGCAGATTCTCTGCCAACTGAAGACATGCACAGATCACAGTCCCGTTTACCACTTCCAATCTCTCGTGTACGAGACACTGTTAGAAAGAAAAACCACCATCCCTTTTGGCAAAGGTCAGGAAACACCTTGCACTTGCTCAACGAGGTTCAACCCTGGGCATTTTTAAACACACTATTGCACGACACGTCTTGTGGCCACTCCTGCTTTACTTAGCACTGGATTTTAAAGGTCTCGTTTCTCATCACTTTCTGAAGTTGCCTGATGACACCGTGTGGCATGACCGCAGCCTGTTGCTGCTGGAAGCCTTTGTTATGGGCAATGAAACCAAGGCCAATTAGGCCAGACACAATCAATTGATCAGGCCAGGTAAACAGCGCGGGGCGGTGCAGCTTGGCACGTGTGCGCTGCTCTCGTGAGGGAGGCACTGGGAATGCCAGGCTGCGGCTCTGCTGCTCCCCAGCCCCCTCATTTTGGCTGTCCCGAAGCCACCGGGAGAGCAAATCGCCTGGACAGCACCTTATGCTAAACATACAATGGAGAATAGCCCCTGAAACGGGAAGGTGTTCAGGTACCACAGCACAGTCCGAGCTCACAGAGAACAGCTCTGATAAGGGCTGCAATTAGCTCCCAGCTACAATGACTACAACGTTTCCTTCAAGGGCAAGGAACCCTTTGAAGATCACATCACAGCCCCCATCTGCACGGCCGTCCCAGGGTCTGACATCCTCTGCACGGGAAGCGCGGTGCAGCTCCCCCGGCAGCGCAGCTCTCGGCGCGGTGACAGCCGTGTCCTCCTGCTCTCTAACAGGGGACTGCCTCCTCTCAAAGCAAGCAGCATTTTCTTCCCCCACGTTGGGTTTTTTCCCCCACATCACTTCACGCACCTTGGGAAGTTTCTGAAGGCCTCTGGAGTTTTCGCTGATGTTTTGCAGGGAGGGAAAGCGCAGGACGGGCGAGGCTGCCCCTGTAACGACCGCGCTTGGTCACAGCCCCTGCTGCTCAGGACCGGAGCCCACGCCACTGCCCTGGGGACAAGGCCCTCGGCCCAGAGCCGCAGCGTCACAGCCCACACCGCCTAAAGCTGAATCACCATTTAAAGGGATTATTAACTTCCAGCTGTGTTCAGTCTAATTTCCTTTGTGCAACAGTGTGTTTAATTGCAGAGATTCTAATTTACTGTTGCAGAGCGCGAGCCCAACTCCGAGGATAAATTAAAGTGACAGCTCCATGGGAAGTTTGGAATTTAACTTTCTGACTTATCTGATCTGATGCAGACACAAATATTTAAAGCCAGCAGAGGAAACACATGGGCTGTTTCTAAGAAGATCCAGCTGGAAGGGGGAGGAGGGGTTCTGCAGGAGAGGGGCTGCACAGTCAGTGCGGTGTCACCCACGGCAGCCAGGCAGAGCTTCAGGGCCGAGACGCTGCGCCCCACCTTGGCAAGACTCAGTGGCTTTGGCTTGCTGGTGTTTTTCCACCCTTAGGTGAAAAGCTACTTTGCTGTACAGAGAATAAGAGCTGATTCAAAAATCTCCGTGCAAGTCCCGTTTTGTTTTCAAGGCAGAGGGGTAAGCACCAAGGCTGTCGCGGGAAGCACGCCACGTCTGGCGTGTGATTTGCTGCCAAGAAGGCAAGGTTTGTTTTGGTTTTTCTTGCAATCATGGAGAACGCTGTGCTCCCGTCTGCAGACCGGGCTGGGAGCCCTTCCCCTGCCCTGCTGCTCGCTGCTGTCCCAGCCCCCTCCGCAGTCCCCCCATGCTCTCTGCGTGTGACCCAGGGACCAGCATCATCTGCAGGCGGCTCATCCGGCCCCACACTGACACGTGTTATTTGTGTTGAGACAAATCAAAGCTAAATTCAAACTGAATTAAATTTAAAAAAAAAAAGATTATTTTTTAATTCTGAACTCTGAAAATCAGATCTCCAATGATCCGGGCTTTTTTCAGGCAATAAACAGAACGCTCCGATTTTTAATGCAACCA
>NW_010163702.1:0-555 GCF_000695765.1 Mesitornis unicolor
CGTGCCATGTCATACGCTGTGTGCCACACTGTGCTGTGTACAACCCCCTGCCATGCCATGTGCCACTGCGCTACGCCACATCCAGTGCCAGTGCCTCCCCGTGCCACGTCACAGCCTGCACTGTGCCACAGCGAGGGCAGCGGGCACAGCCTGGCTGCGGGGATAAACGGCCCTGCGCTGCCCAGGGCCGCATGGACACCAGACACTGGGACAAGGGACCCCCGGACACAGCCACTCAGTGGCCTGCAGGCCAAGGTTAGCACTTTATTTCTTTCTGGCATTATACAAAAATATGGGGGGTGCCACAAGCCCAGGGTGGGCACCACCCTTCTCACAGTACAAAACAATGTTGACATTTATAAATAAAAACCTTGTTCCATTCATAGTTCATCACGATACAAAATAATTATCATAAAAATAGATATTTATATATTAAAAACATGTCCTTAAATATTTCTTCCCGCTGCAGGGATGTATTAAATTAACCTCAAGATTCAATAAATACGATAACCACACAAATATTAACGTATAAATTAGTGGGGAGGGGGTGGGTGC
>NW_010163702.1:571-1102 GCF_000695765.1 Mesitornis unicolor
GGTGCGGTGGCCGGGGCCAAGCCCCTGCCCGGCACAGGCAGGGCTGCGGTGGCATGGCCCAGCAGGGGCTTGGGGACATCAGGGGTATGGGGATGCTGAGGGCAGAGGAAAGAGCATGGGGGTCCCTGAGGACACGGGGGTGCTGAGAGCACGAGGACACCAAGCCCAGGGGGACACCAAGCACACGGGGACGCTGAGAGCCAATGGATGTGTACAGGGATGCTGAGGGCTTGGGGACTGAGTGTGCAGGGACAAGCACAGTGATGAGCACAGGGACATGGAGCTTGCAGGGACATCGAGCTCACGGAGGCACTCGGTTCATGGGGATACGAAGCTCACAGGGACACCAAGCTTGCAGAGACACCAAGCTCATGGGGACACAGGATGCTGCTACCAGGCGCTTTCCAGGGTCAGCAAACCCCACCAAGTGCAGGCAGGGACGGGCAGGCAGGGGGTGACAGCACCGGTGGCACACGGCGGTGCCGGCAGCGCTGCGGGTGCTGAGCGAGCGGCTCTTAGTCAGGCTGGATC
>NW_010163702.1:1365-1566 GCF_000695765.1 Mesitornis unicolor
CCTTGCGGTGTGGCCTGGCCGTCTCCCTACCGGGGATAAGGATAGAGGCGAAGATGATGAAGATGAAGATGATGAAGATGAGGACAACTCTGGTGACGCTGGGGCTGTCCTAAGCATGTGTGGGTGTCCATGAGCCCCCGCGCCATCTCCGCTTCTCCCGGCGTGCGTGGCGGCTCCTGGCCCCCAGCTGGGCGTTGAGCC
>NW_010163703.1:0-3141 GCF_000695765.1 Mesitornis unicolor
TAAATTTAAAATCAGAGATACAGAGTTCCAACCTTTGATCGCACTCTTGCTCTTGAACTGAGGGGTTTTCTTTAACTGAAAATGCTCCAAAATATTCTTGCCTGTATTGCTGCTGTGTTGAAACAGAGCTTGCGCACCTCAGTGCCCTTTGAAAAATATTCCAGGCCACACAAACACTAAGCATATGTTATTAGCAGCACAAATTTCCTTTTACCGTTTATCTCATCCCTTCATTACCTTGTCTGCATGCATTAGGAATAGTAAGTAAGCTATTTCCAAATCTTCCGGAACTAAAGCAGATTATGTGACCATGTCCCTCTCACAATTTGCGGAGCACGCTCACATCAATTATTTTCACTGCTTTGTTCAAACGTTGAATCTAATTCGGCACCTTGACAAGCTGGAGAAGCAGCTTCACTCCATAACTCGATCTCTCACCTGAGCTGCTCCTAAGGGTGGAACACGCAAACGTTTCATAGCCTTCTGTCTGTCTCCATCTTCTAACTCGTTGGTCACCACTTCCTAAGGAGATAAAGATACACATCACAAGTTCATTCTAATGATAAGGATGTGGTACTGCATTAAAACAAAGGAAAAAACAACAACTGGTGGTTGATTTCACAGAATCACAGAGCGTTAGGGATTGGAAGGGACCTCCAAAGCTCACCCAGTCCAACCCCCCTGCCGGAGCAGGAACACCCAGATGAGGTTACACAGGAAGGCGTCCAGGCGGGTTTTGAATGGCTGCAGAGAAGGAGACTCCACAACCTCTCTGGGCAGCCTGGGCCAGTGCTCTGTCACCCTCACTGAGAAGCGGTTTCTTCTCCAATTTCAGTGGAACCTCCTGTGTTCCAGTTTGTGTCCGTTACCCCTTGTCCTATCATTGTTTGTCACCGAGAAGAGCCTGGCTCCATCCTCGTGACACTCACCCTTTAAATATTTATAAACATGAATGAGGTCTCCCCTCAGTCTCCTCTTCTGCAAACTAAAGAGCCCCAGCTCCCTCAGCCGCTCCTCAGAAGGGAGATGCTCCACTCCCTCCATCATCTTTGTAGCCCTACGCTGGACTCTCTCCAGCAGTTCCTGTCCTTCTTGAACTGAGGGGCCCAGAACTGGATGCAATATTCCAGATGCGGTCTCACCAGGGCAGAGTAGAGGGGGAGGAGAAAGATTTCCAAGTTACATTTGCGCCCTGGCTCAATACTCTTCTAATACACTGTCACAAAGGTATGAAAAGCCCACCACGTTGTGAGTTATTACACAATACAAGCTCACTCTGCCAGAGCTTTTCAGAGTGAAAAGTTGCCAGCTGAAGAGAACATACCCAAATTCACGTAAGCAGTGCCATAAGTCAGTGGCATTTCAAAATCAACTCATCAGTTGTCTTGCTGGTGAATACAAGCTACAGAGAGGGCAAAGTATTCTAGGAATCAGCAGTGAACAAGAGAACGTTGCTAGTTAAAAGAGGAGCAGTGCCCAGCCCAGCATCCTTACCTCTGTTTCGGAGATAAGCTGGTTGATCTTCTTGCAGGTGTAGAAGGGTGCCACCTCCACCTCGGCCACCCGCCATTCTGCCCCCCGTGCTGTCTCCAGGTTCTTGTCATGCTTCTTTAAGATCTTGCGGAAGCCGGTGAAGTTCAGGTTCTGCAGATGAAGGAAAACAGGCACTGGTTTTAACCTCAGCCAGCTCCCAAAAAAGTGAGACGGTTCTATTTCCAGCGCTAGCAAATAGGAACAGTTAATAAGAAGAATTGAAATGATTGCATCTATTGTCAGGAAGTTTTTGAGTCATCACTTTATTGGAAGTAACACACATCATTCGCAAAAATCTTAACAAAAACACAAAGCTGCAGAAAAACTCCGTTTTGTTGCAGGTCCCACAGTCATTACCAATCCTTCAAGGTGTTTTCCCTTCTGGCAATGCTAGGCTAATAACTGCCAGTTTCTTCAAACTTTACATCCATTTCAAATCAAGTTTTCCAGCTAAGTGTACCACAGAAGGGAAATCCTCATACAAGAGAAAACTTGTGAAAGCTTTAAATGCTGCAGATTAAACCCAGGCGAGGGCATCCCCATCACAGCCTTTTCCACAGAGCACATTACACGACGACTGCAAAGCCAGTCTGGGCTTGCAGATGTGGGAGATGTGACACTGGTCTGTCGAGATAAGCACACGATGCTGCATCGAAACAAGAATTAACGGCTGATTTCCCAGTTACACAGGAGCCCTGACCCAACGTTCTTCTAATGCGCAGTAACTGGGATAGGCAAAGCTCATCACTCTGCAGGCAGCTGCTGTGACAAGGTGCATCTGCAATCCTACATTTCATTATACAGAACACGTCACTCGAAAGACCCAACGTTTCGTCCAAGCACGAGCAGGAACGTTGACAGACCACAGCAAGATTCACTTCTAAAAAAGCTTAGAAAGTAGCTTGGAAAATAAAACAGAAAACAGCAAAATCCAGTGCCCTGGGGAGAGGCGCCAGCTACCCACTGAAATCCATCTCAATCTAATTATGCGTAGAGTGATTTAATACCAGACCCCTGCCGTACAGGTGGGGAAATGAGGCTGGGGAGACAGGAGCAGGAAGCCAATGCATTAACGAGCTGCATTATTGCAGACAAGAGACTTTAATTACTTTCTATTAGAAAAGCCAGCATTCCTCCCCAGGGAGAGAAGATCGCTATTTCATATGTTTGAAAGGAAAAAGATGCAACAGAATTATGATTTTGGTCAGAGAACTTGCTGTAGCCTGAACCAACGTCGCTTCATCTGCCGCCCCAGAACCTCTCCAGCTCACCTTGCTATTTGTCATGCTTTTATTTGGCAAGGGGCCTTCCCTGAGCCTGACTGCCATTTGTGCTGGATACTAACTGAACCCATCGAAGTGAATCAACTGATAGGATGTTTTGTCATTAAAGGTGCAAAAAAACCCCCCAACAACCCCCAAACAGTGCAACTTATGCAATAATACACAAGATCAAGTGGAACCAGAGGATTCCAAAATCTGTGCTCATACACAAGCACATTAGGAAAGGCTCCAGCAAGGGAAATCCACAGCATTTTAATAAGCTGATTCAGCCTCAAGTATTTGCCCTAGCAGTGTAATGTGTTTTTTATATATATATATATATATA
>NW_010163704.1:0-897 GCF_000695765.1 Mesitornis unicolor
TGTGTGTGTGTATATATATATATATATGAAGTCATAGCTATGTGTGTTATATGTATATATGTATGTGTGTGCATATATACGTATATATGTGTGTCACAGCTATATGTGTGTGTATATATGTGTGTGTGTGCATATATACATATATACATTTCAATGCCATCACAGCACTGTGTGTCTGCACTGCCAGAGCAGCCCCAGCCGCATGTGGGACAGGGACCGTCCTGGCAAGGCCGGTGATGAGGACACTGACAGCACTGAAACCGGGGCTGCTGAGGGCACCAGGAGCTCTGCAGCCGCCCTGTTTGTCCAATAAGCTGCTAATAACCACCACCTACTGAAATAAAATGACCACCACCTACTGAAATAAAATGACCATCACCTACTGAAATCACACTCACAACTACTTCAACAACTCTTTTTCCCCTGGTTTTGCCGGTGCAGGTGATGCTGTTAACGCTGCCCTGCAATGGTCTCTGTGTTTTTCCCAAGCACGGAGCCACCGCTCGCCTTTAACCACAGCGCTGTGGGTGCTGCACCCTAAAACTGATAGGGCTGGGTGTCCCTGCTGAGGACCACGGAGTTCTCAGGGTGCCCCTCATCACCCCCGGCGCCCGCTCCCACGGCGGCTGCGGGGATTCGCTGCGCAAGGGCAAGGGCTGCGAACCGGAGGAGCTGTAAATAGCTCGGTGTTGCTGGGGAAATCAACTGACAACAAACAGAGCCGCTGGGGCTGCTGCTGGTGCTGGGGAGGTGGAGCTGCAGGCACCCCGACAGCACAGAGCAGCACTCGTTAGCAGTAAAACAACCCCCAGCCCCCCAAAATAATAATGAACACCAAAAATAAGGCAGCAGCAGCAGCGTTTCCCAGCCCCAGCAATGTTTATGGCAGGGGGGGGG
>NW_010163704.1:954-2004 GCF_000695765.1 Mesitornis unicolor
CCAAGGGGGCGCTTGCCTCTGCCGCCCCCCAATCGGCTTCTCTGGTGCCTTTTCCATACCCCATCACTCCTCCAGCCGCAGCTCACTTAACGAAAAGCCCCGATCGAAGCCCTTGGTGATTAATTATCTAATTAGCCGGTTAATTACCCAATTGTCTGGGGTAACCGGCTCGACCCCCGTGGGGAGCGGGAGCGGGGTGCGATGCTTGGGGTGGGGGGAGCTCCTGGGGAGATGTTGTGTATTGGCAACAACGACCATAAACGGGTTTGTTTGGGACCATAAACGGGTTTATTTGGGACCATAAATGGGCTTCTTTAAAAGAAATAAATTGTGTTACTCGTTTAAGCTTTAATAATCTGTTTAAACTGTTCGTTGATCACCTCCCCTGCCTGCCCCACAGGACTGGAGCCCCACGGCCCATCTCCATGGTGCCCGGCCGCTGGGGTTTGGGTTGGTTCCCCCCCTTTCCCGAGTGCGTCAGCGAGTTTTAGAGCTCAGGTGCGATTTTTTGGACCCCTTTGTCTGAGGTTTAGGAGCTTCGTTAGCAGACGGGAGGATTTATCATAAGTAATTGCCAGGTGCTACCTCTGAGCCCTCAGCCAGTTGTGCTCAATTACAGCCCGCTGCCTGCCTCCCACAATCAGCTCCTCGCCCGGAGAATAGAGCTTTAAATGGCTATTTCTTAAAAAAAACCCACACCCCTCGCTTTTAATCTTTAATTTCCCAAAAGCTACAGATTTGAATTAGCCCGAATGTGCAAACTGTAATTGCTCTGAGGCTGCTGGTTCGTTAGAATAATTAAAACAGGACGCACTCGGCTTGCAGAGCGGCTCCTGCAGCAGCGGAGGGGGTTTCAGTGCACAGGTAAAACCCCCCCAGTCATGGGATGGGGGAGCAGGGTGTGGGACGGGGGGCATGAGCACCCGTCATGGTGTGGGGCACGGGGACGGGTGCGTTGTGGTCAGGGTGGGCCAAAAAATTACCCCTTTAGAGAGAGGTGATGTTGACATCGGGCTCGTTCGGCCATTAGTAACGAGAAATAATTATAAA
>NW_010163705.1:0-271 GCF_000695765.1 Mesitornis unicolor
CCCAGCGGTTTTGGGGACAGACTTTGCTTTGTGGCCCCGCCACAGCCAAGCCCCATGATCCCCCACATGAGAAACCGCTTCCTTCGCCCATCCCGATTTCCCACAGGGAAAAAAATAAAGAGGGAAAGGAGAAGATGGAGCCGGGAATGATGGCACCGCTCCAGTCCCTCTGACCCACAGTGTCCCCTTGTCAACCCCTCTCAGTGGGGTGGAGTGGGGGTGCAGCCCCGAGACCCCTTCTAGGAGCACCCAGGGGTTGCTGTGGTGATTG
>NW_010163705.1:372-670 GCF_000695765.1 Mesitornis unicolor
CCGGGTTTTGGGGTGGGGGGTGGTGTCAGCCCTTTCTCCTCCCCGCAGGTCAGCGGACCCTCCACCACCGTGGGGATGTGCTGGAGACCTTGGTGCTGCTCAACCCTTCCGACAAATCCCTCTGCGATGAGGTGAGCTGGGGTGGGGGTGGCACAGCTGAGGGCTTTTCGGGGTAGGGGACGTGGGATGGAGCGCAGGGGTGTCCTCATGTCCCCCTCGTCGTTCTCAGCTGCGCAACCTGATCACGGACGTGTCGCAGCACAAGCTGCTGGTGTTCGCAGGGACATGCGTGGAGGGG
>NW_010163705.1:1032-2878 GCF_000695765.1 Mesitornis unicolor
TTGGTGCCCCATCCTGCCTGAAGCTGTGGCCATCCTCTCACAGGTAGGGGAGATCCTGAGCTCCGCGGACCCCTCAGCCAAGGCCCGGCTGACCATCAGCTGCCCCGATTTCGGGGAGTGGAGGGACTCTGGCCTGGACCATCACAACCTGCAGGACTTCATCGAGCTGCGCTACAACCCAGGCTGCGTCCTGCCCGCCATGGAGGGGCTGGAGGAGTTCATGGAGTACCTCTCGGAGTCGCTGGAGCCCCAGTCCCCCTTTGACCTCCTGGAGCCCCCCACCATGGTGGGCTTCCTCAAGCTCTCCAAGCCCTGCTGCTATATCTTCCCGGGCGGGAGAGGGGACTCAGCGTTCTTTGCCGTCAACGGTTTCAACGTCCTGGTCAACGGCGGCTCCAACCCCAAATCGTCATTTTGGAAGCTGGTGCGGCACCTGGACCGCATCGACTCCATCCTGGTGACGCACGCGGGCACCGACAGCCTGCCTGGCGTCAACAGCCTCCTGCAGCGCAAACTGGCTGAGCTGGAGGAGGACCCGTCCCAGTCCTCGCAGGGCAACGGGGACTGGGCCAAGAACCTCATCTCCCCCGAGCTTGGCGTCGTCTTCCTCAACGCCTCCCAGAAGCTGAAGGACATCGAGGGCAACTCGCGGGTGCTGAAGAGCTGCGACGAGGCCGCCCTGACCCTGCACTACCTGGAGAGGCTGGGGATCCATCCCAACCCGCTGGCACGGGACAGCGGACCCCGCGCCGAGCCCATCGTCCTCTTCCAGAAGATGGGAGTGGGCCGCTTGGACATGTACGTCCTGAACCCCGTGAAGGGCACCAAGGAGCTGGAGTTCCTGCTGCAGCAGTGGTCGGGCAACAGCTACCCCAAGGAGCAGGAGCTGCCCCTGCAGTGCCTGACCTCTGTCTGCGCCCTGCTTGTCTGGCACCCTATCAGCCCCTCCGAAAAGATCATCCGCGTCCTCTTCCCCGGCTGCACCCCCCAGGGCCGCATCCTGGAGGGACTGGAGAAGGTGAAGCACCTGGAGTTCCTCAGGCACCCCGTGGTCACCAAGAATGACTTGAAGAGGCCGCCTGCGCCCCAGCCGGAGAAGCCGCTCAAGCAGAGGAGGGCAGAGAGCAAGGAGAGCCTCAAGTCGGCTTCCAAGCTCAGCTTGGTGGACACTGGGGTGCCGGCACCCAAGGAGAGGAAGGAGGTGAAGGCAGGGACCAAGGAGAAGCCAAAGTCTCTGGGGGAGATGGTGAAAGCGGGCTCGGAAGAGGAGAAAGCCAAGGATACCCGGACCAAGCTGGAGTCTTCGATGGAGAAGCTGAAGGCAGATGCAAAGCCGAAGCTGAGCAAGGAGAAAGCGGTGCCCAAGAAGGATCCTGTGCCCCGGAAAGAGGAGAAGAAGACACTGAAGAAGGACGAGAGCGCTGATGCCAAGGGGGAGGCCAAGAAGGAGGTGAAGGTGGTGAAGAAGGAGGCAAAGGCCGAGACGCTGCGGAAGGACGCGAAGGAGAGCAGGGCTGAGGCCAAGGCTCCGGCTAAGACTCCGGCCCGGAAAACGCTAAAGCCCCTGGCCAAGGCTGGCAGTATCAAGAAGCCCCCCTTGAAGAAGGAGCCGGAGAAGCCCAAGGCCAAAGCTCCTCGGGAGGTGGGGGGCAAGAAGGAGCCAGGGGCGTCAGACGGCTCCAAGTCCTCGTCCCCCGAAGACATGGTCCCGGAGCAGGCACAAGGGGGCGCCTCGCCCAGAGGGAGGAGGAGGAAGGAGGAATCCACAGACGAGGGCATCACCACAGCTGAGAGTGAGCTGGAGCCCTCGCCGCTGGAGAACGGGGGGGCGCAGGGTGCAGGGGAC
>NW_010163706.1:0-203 GCF_000695765.1 Mesitornis unicolor
CACCGTCACCGTCACCCCCAGGTGAGCGCCCGCGCGTGGGGACACGGGGTGGGTGGGTTGGTGGCACCCAGGGGACCCTGTGGGGTAGGGACGGGGACACGGGGTCTGTCACCCACATTGGGGAGGCGTCGCTTGGCTTGGGGACATGGCCACCAGAGCTGTCCCTTGGCTTGGGGATATGGCCACTGGGGCCGTCCCCCAAC
>NW_010163707.1:0-1245 GCF_000695765.1 Mesitornis unicolor
AGGGCTTAAGCTTAAGTTGTGGTCTGGGCCGAACAAGCCCAGCCAGGCAAGGCCAGGGCTGCACCACCGGCACCTAGGGCCATGTTGGTCAGGGCCAGTGGCAGAGAGAGAGTGAGGCATGTCCTGCACCACCCTTAAAGACATGAATTCACAGGGACGCTGATTGGCTTGACCCTGGTCAGAGGTGGGTCTGATGCAGGATAAGGGGGAGCTTTTCAGGTAGCTTCTTAAAGGGCCATCTCCATAGCCCTTCCCCCATTCCCAAAGACACAACCAAAAACCCCTCACAAGTAAAGCTCACCCACGCAAGTTAAAGGAACTGTGAAAAAGCTTTTTCCAATAGTATTATTCCTAGTTTTTTCTATATTTAAGATTCTAGATAATCTATTCTAGTTAAAATAATAATAATTTTAAAAAACAACTTATTACATGTCTCTTCTTGCAACAGTTTTTACTTAAGTGACTGGATTCACTTGAAGGACAGCAATTTGCAAGCACTTGAGTGAGTGAAAAACTTGAGAGTTAAATGTTGTTTTACAGATTATTTTTTCCCATGAATAAGTAATTGAAATTAGTTATTTGAAATGTAACATAGTAGCTCAAGGAAAATCTTATTTTTCTAGGGAATAATATATTCTGAGATGAGTGGCTTTTTTGTCATCTCCCTTTGTCCCTCCTTTTGTCAAGGAGACTTTTGCTTTGTATATTTGTCTATATAGGTATGTTCAGTATTTTTATATATATGCATAATACCCATAGAAAGATACATAGATGCGGTATTTTGAGGATGTTTACACTTGTGCTGAACAATATATGTTCAACTTACCACACTGAATATGCATTAAATTCATAATATGTCCTAGATATTTTAAATTGCAAGAAAAACATTATTATTTGTTACCTATTTTAAGAATGTTAATACTTCTAGTGATGGAATTACTGCATTTCTTAGATTTCTAGAACTCAAGATAATTCTGTGAATTAACTTCTCTATTTAGGGAACCTACTGAAAACAAATAAACAAAAACATGCCAAACACTCCCATGGTCTTTCCCTCACCTATCCATACCACTGAGGAGAAGATGATCTCACAGAAGTCTGATAATACATGCACATGACTTTACATATACATATAGATCCATCAGATGTAATGCATTTGCATTCATACATGAAATTAAAAACCTGCACAGAGTTTTGCAAGATTTAAATCTAAATGATGGATGGCAAAGGTTTATCGCACAGGGG
>NW_010163708.1:0-35682 GCF_000695765.1 Mesitornis unicolor
AATCCCTAACGTTCTGTGATTCTGTGTTTTTACAGAGTTACATTTTTCTACTGAAACTGGACAAAGCTTAGTTATAAGGAGTTCGATTGTGCTGGTCTTGGGAGGTACACAAAAGACTAGAGATGCCATAAAAGTTGTTTTTCTCTCATCTTACATATACCTTGTAATATCCAACTCTAGGGGTGAGAGAATAGTTTAAGTTATGTTTCTGTTCACATGTTAGCTTTGCTGATGACAGAAAAATAGTTTCTTCATGGTTCTGCCTGATGTTCTAGAGCCACCTCTCTGCCTGCTCGGTGGCAGCACTGACAATGGTTTTAGACAGCAGCTATTCAAACACTGCAAACACACCTCATGAACAGAAACAAAGTTGTGCTTAGCTGTCCTCTTCATTATGTTGTTTTGTGCTTTCAGAGAGAAAGATCTTGAGAAGAAGAGTAAGGAAAAGTAGCACCTCTCAGCCTTTTTATCAGATTTTACAGTCTGGCTGAACAAACTTGGGCATCTTTGCAGAAGTGAACTCAGATAAAGCACAATTTGCTAGGTAAGTATTCTGCAAACCTGAGTTTTTGAGTCTGTCTATACCAAGTTATCACAGTGTAATATTGGATGATGTAAACTACCTTTAAAAAAAATAGCTGTTGTTAAAAGTTGTCAAATATCCGTAAACAGGATGCACTCAGCATTATCTGGGTGTCTCCTGCCAAGAAAAGGTTTTGCTCCCAAGGAACAGGTAACAACAGTTATTAGGGCAGGAACTTAAGTCAAGAATTTTGAAAGATGTTAAAAAGAAAGGAAGGATGTAGGATTGTGCAGAGTGGTCCAGGATACTGTAAATAAGAAGAAGAACAGATTTAAAGGTAGCATAGGAAAATTAGGCTGATTGACAGGATTTTTTTGCTAATAATGAAGTCTACAAATCTGTGGAAAGTTTTCCAAGAAAAGTGGTAGAATACTCATCCTTTAGGATATTTTAAAAAAGCCTGAACAAAGTTCTCTAAACCATAAAATAAGGAAGAATCTGGCACTGACTTCCAAGATGGAAAAGTGAAGAAATAGCTTTTTTAGTAACTGATTTCCACAACTCTGTTAGAACATAAAACTAAACAGTTAAAAAATAAGTGAGGCAGAAATATTGCTGTAAACACAAGAGATTTATCTGGAAGCACTAATTTGTTGCCAATAAAGCAGTTTCCTGGTGAGAAGAAAGAACTTTAAAAAGTATTTCTACACCACAAAATTGTCCTCAGCTGAAAACAAATAGAAGACTTATTTTTAGCAATGCATTAATCAACTGTTACATGAATGCATGTTTTTGCCCTTTACTCAGTAAAAGCATTTTTGTTTCCTAATGGTAACCAAAGGAAAAGGTGATCTCTGAAAAATTTACATTACTTTATGAGTAGGAAAAGGGACCTTTCGGAATACAGAAATAAAGGTCTTTGTCTCTCTTCGTTACAGAAGAGGACATCCCTCATGAATTTTAGCAGTATTTTGACTGCTTAACAGTCTAAACATCACTTAACAGTCTAGACATTGTACAGGACAGTCACAGTGTAAAAGAATGAGATCAGAGCAAGTCTTAAACTTACAGAAAGCTGCCTTTAGTGATATGATCTCTTTTCTTTTTTTTTCCTCCTACATGAAAAGCTAAATGAAGGAAAGGTTGGATTTAAAAAGCATCATCAAAATAAATACATTATTAACTTTTTCAGTGATTAGAGAACTGGTGATGAGGGTGAGAGAAGAATATTATGAAAACTATGGTTACTGTAAGTGCTTTGGAAATCTATAGTCCCTTTAATTATTTTTTTATAATGAGACTATAGGGATAATAGAGTTTTATTGTTTTGGCATAGGCCTTCAGACACTTGGATTCTACACTGCTACCACAGTTAGATGGTACTACCTTTTGTTCCTGGTTTGGCCCTGAATATCCTCTGCCAAAGTGAGACCACCAAGATTTTCCTCAAGGCACTGTAAGGTAGTGGTCCCAGCATGAAATATTTTCCATTTTTGTGGTATGTATTAAGACCATTTTGGCCACAGTTAATATATTTCAGTCAAACAAGAAAGTACTCCTGCTGACGTGAATGTGTAAAATCTCCCCAAGGCTGTATGTGTCTCATTACCCATGATTTCCACTAAAGAAAAAAAAAAAACAAAACTAAAAATGTAACTCAAGAATTAAAAAGAATGAGGTTCTTTGTCACATCGGCCAGCCCACTATTAAAAGAGTCTCCTCTGTGAGTTTTCACATTTCCAGTCTTGTGGGGAATAGAAGTTTAAAGCATTTGAAACTATTAGTTTAATAACACTAAAAAGTTTTAAAACCACTTTTATTATAAGGTAAAGCATATTGACTTTTCTCATGATTTCCCAGTTCCAACAATTTATTATTAATTAAAACATTGTGTGCCACTGGCTTTCCTTTCCTTTTCCACTTTCCTTTGCTCTTTCCTTTTCAGTTGGTCACGTGTTTTATGTATTTCAGTGTTGAAAAAAAGAGTTTATTCTCATTCTCACCATGACAAGTAATGAGCTCTATCCTAAAGGGAAACACAGCCGTTCAAAAATAATTAGAATAGAATAGAATAGAACAGAACAGAACAGTTCCAGTTGGAAGGAACTTACAGCAATCATCTAATCCAAATGCCAACTGCCTAGTCTAACTGATTAGATCTCTATGGCTAGGGGTTGATCTGAGCTGGCCATATTGCAAAGCAGGTCTCTCTAAACTCTCTGTTCAGAGAATCACACAGAATCACAGAATGTTAGGAGTTGGAAGGTATCTCTGAAGATCATCCAGTCCAACCACCCTGCCAGAGCAGGATCACCTAGACTAGGTTACACAGGAACGCGTCCAGGTGGGTCTTGAATGTCTCCAGAGAAGACGACTCCACAACCTCTCTGGGCAGCCTGGTCCAGTGCTCTGTCACCCTCATAGTAAAGAAGTTTTTCCTTGTTTAAGTTGAATCTCCTGCATTCTAGTTTGTGACCATTGACGCTTGTCCTGTTGCTGGGCTCAACCCGTTCTTAGAACCACTTGTTCAACCGTTCTTGTTATGAACCACTCTCTGAAAGAGTCTTTCACCTATGTCCACTGTAAGTAGGACCAAAATGATGATTAAATAAAAAAAAGACTTGAATTGGAAAGACGACAATACAGGTAAGAGTTAGGAAAACATTTTAAAACAAAGAATTATGAACTATGAGATTTCCTTAGGAAGTGGTGAAGCTTGCACAGAATTGGCAGCTTACAAGGACAGGTTAGAGTCTTTGTGAGGAAGACGTAAGTAACGGCTGCTGTTGTTTTAGGACAAAGAACAAGTTAGATGACTTTCTCCATGGCCTAGAACTTAGTAAATTCTGTTACTATGCTGTGTCATTAAATTTCAAGGATATTTCCTGAACACAAAGTGTGCCTCTCATTCATATCTAGAGGCTGATTCACACAGAATATAGCAGCCTTCTATTTCTCCCAGTTACTTCATTCACTTCCAGTTACTTCAGGTAACAGAGATTTTTGCCAAGCAACCAGAGATGTCAGCTCTGGTTTAAAGCCCATATGGGCTTTTATAAGGAGATTTATCTGGTTTTCATTTTTCACAGATTTCCAAAGCTTTAAGAGAAACAATTGCAAAAAACCTCAAAAATAAACCAACCAACCAAAACACAAAAAACCCTAGCCCAAAACCAAACCCCAAAGTCCAGTGCATTAAGATTGTAAAGGCAACTATTATAAAAAATGGCATACCAGCATATTCTGGTGGAACTCTAATCCATTATTATTTTTTATGTCTCATAGTAACTTTAATTTACCTCAGTCTGTAGTTCTGTTTCCAGAAGATTACTGTCAGTTCAGTGCATTGTGTGGAGCTGCTCTGGAAATTAATCAGGCTTGAGTAGTGATTGTCTAAAAGGCCCAATCTTTGCAGAAGTTGGAAAGAACTGCCAAAACCAAAAGCACATTTGCATTATTAAGGTGTTTGTCTGCTGCAATAAAGAACTGGATTTTATTTTATCATCTGCTACAAAGGGATAAGATGGTGGAAATTTAATTTATCCCCGCTCCTTTGCATGTTGTTACTGCATATGCATGACTCATTTTTTCTGTGTCTGACTGGAGAGCATAAGCTCTGTTTTGCAGAAAAGTTGAGTCCTCATATGTGTTATTAGAATCTCTGACCCCTGTACTTTCACCACATGAAGAGTTATGCTGTGGTGAATATGTAAAGAAATTCAGCCATGGTTGTCTTAATTTTGACACCAGCAACTGATGGCTTATTTTCTTTTACATCTGTGTCTCTGACTCATGAAAATAAAACTTTTTTAATTTAGGGAGCAGATACCACAGCAATCAGAATGACAGATGAGTTCATGGTGAAGAAAGGTCCTTTCAAATTCAACATCTAACATTAAGTTGCCTGTTGCAGACAAAGAATAATAACTAGCTTGTCTTGCCATCAAAACCACTATCTCCTAGAGGGGACTTTACACAGAAATTCATCCACCTTTCTGTGAAAGACTATATGTTTCTTTAACTTGCTGGAGAACCCTGACCAATGATGAGGTGTTTTTGAGAAGCACAGTTTGAAAGAAAGAGTTGTAGGTATAGCAGAAGCTAAATTTGCTGTCTTTTCCTGTTATCAACCCTTTTGTGCTCCACCTGCAAGATGGGGAAATTGGTTTGGGTGTTTATGTTTAATATGAAAACAAAGGTTTATGCTCAAGGAAATAAGCGGGCATTGAGTTGCAGGTCACATGAAAATTATCCTGAACTGACATCTGTCTAGGATTTTCCTATTCTTACCCCACTAGAAACTGTTGCCTAATACTCCTTAGAATTAAATGTACAGAGAGCATGAGAATTATTTTGCCTTTGACTACTTCAATGAGTTTTACTGTGATCTTTTAAAACTCTTGTGCTTGGTGAGTGATTTGGTGCTGCTGGCTGTCCAGAATTAGACTCTGAAATTAAGTTTTTTGTTTAGGAAATTTAAGAAGTGGTCTCCAACAGTATGCTGGAGCACATGGATGCTAAGCAGTTTGCCTGAGGAAGGACATGCAAGTGAGGGAAGTAGAGCCATAGGGTTCTGATGAGCAGTTTCCTGCTACATCTCCTGGACAAGGTGGATGTTTTGATGCTCATTATTGAGAGCATCAAGGATAAAATCACTAATTAAAGGTATTTCTCCTCCCAAGGAAAAGACTTCTGGCAACTGTGTGCTAATTTTAGTTAGTTTATAGTACTACTGCCTTCTTATCTGAACTGCCCATTTATACTTGACTAGAAATGGAAGGTTGGTTTTTGTGAAAAATGTATCACTTTAACGAAGTTTTTTGAGGGTATTATTGGGTAAAAGACTTTTTACTGTGTCATTTTATAAAGACACACACGCATGCACACACATTTATAAAAGCTTGATTTAAGTCCCTGTTTTTTCTGCTATATTCTCTCTGAACAGGACTTTCTGTAACCATAGCAGCAATTGTGTAAGAGATGGTGGTTATCACCAGCAGTGTTGCTATCTTCTAGTCTTCAGAAACAGCCTTTTTTGTGAATCTTGGCTCCATTAGCACCAAGAAAGCTGTATCTTGTCAGATTTCTTGGCCGATTCTCTTCTTGATGTGACCTCTCACTTTAAGATGCCTCAGTGACACCGAGTTCTAGTGCAAAGTGTTCTATAAAGTTGTAGGATCACTACAACATGACACCACAGCAGGGCTCTTTTAAGCTGAGAGGATTTTCTTAACTGATGAGTTAACAAGATAATAGACCAATAATACACTGGGACAGATTCAGTTCCATATGCTGGCTCCTCTATGTCTCAGGAATTCAGTTGTATCTGGCCAAATGAAAATTTCCCAGCAGAAGGGAGTTTTCAGTAGACATTAGATTGGCATGGCTCTAAATCTTACCAGTCCCAGGCGATACAGTAATACTGCCAGAGGCTGGAGGGGATGAGACCGGAGTGCTACTGTGCTCTAGATAATTCCAGCTGGCAGTTTGCCACCTTAAGACCATTGTCATCTGTTGTAGGTTAGACCAGCCTGAGAGTTGCTCTAATGCACGCTGCCTCTGTGGCCAGTGCAGGCGGAGAATCAAGGAGTTATTAACAAGACCTTCCTGATTACTCACTTTCCCTCCTGCACTGATCAGCTCTTGGCCACAGCAATGATTTGCCTCTGTGGACTCAAGAGTTGCTTTCCAGACAATTGCAACAATGTTCAGTATAGCAGAAGCAAAAGTAGAGATCAGAAGTGGAGCTGGGTAGGAAAAAGGTTTTTTTCATCTTGCAGAAACCATATAGATAAAAAGACCTTTTTCTACTGAAGGAAAAAGAAACTTTTGGAAATGGCTTTTAGACAGTAAGAGAACAGGCAGTGTAGACTAGACCAGGGATTAGGGCACTCGCACGAGATATAGAAACTCAGTTTTGCCTGTTTCTGACCAGGAACATGAATTAGATCTTTCATGGCCCCTGTCAAATGTTTTGGTTATTCTGAAGTTAAGTATACCTCTCTGTCTTTAGCCATAGTTGGAATGCTATTCCACAGGTGAGATACTTTCTTTCTTCCGCTAAAAGAATAGTTCAAATTGTGATGTTTCTGCTTAAAACTTAGATTTAACTAAAGCAGCATGTTTCAATGGGTGCACAAAAAAAATTTTCTTGTAAAAAAAAAAAATTCCTGACTAGCTCTAATTTGAAGATCTGGATTCTTTTCTAAGGTCTAATTTATCCCATGACTACTGCCAAGTTTATTTTACTTCAGCTGGACAAAAGAGTGCATAGATGCTGACTTTTCTCTAAATGGAGGAGATACTAGTTATTTTTTATTATTGTGCGTTGAATGCAGAAGCAATCGGGTTTATCCTTTGAATTAAGAAAGGGCAAAATCTACCACTGTTTCTGGCATTGAAAAAAGGTGGGGAACACACTTCAGAAGCTTCCACTTGTGGTTTAGATAACTGTGATATATACTGAGAGGAGAGATTGCTAATCTCAACTTTTTCCTTTCTTTTATTGATTCCCTCCATACAGGGTGACTCAGCTCCTTTCTGCCTTCCCTGTCACTTTCCAGTGTGTTGGTGGAGGTGGTTGGGTTTAGTGTGTTTCTGCTTCAGGCATCAAGATGTCCTTAGGTCCCTTGTTCTGTGTGACAAGAACTTGGCCTGTCCAGTCCAGTACTTTTTAATCTGATTTAAAATCCCATGGATCTTTTTTTTCTATATACAACATACATTTTAGAGCATACAAAATCCTTAGAAGTGAAGGAAAATAAGCATTTTGCAACCCAGAGTTTATACAGTCTCACAACATAGTAAGCATGACAATCTACTTCATAGGGTCAATAAGACAGATGGTGAGTGAGCTAGAGAGAGAGATTCTGCGTCCATCAGCAAAGCAACCAGGCATGTCCTTAAGAAGAGCTATGGCAAGAAGGAACCAGCTTTTCTCTGCTGTAGTTCTCCAAAAGAAGGTATTATTATTCTTGTTCCTCACAGTATGTAGGACTCCCTGTGCTGTTCAACTCAAGACTGAAAAATTAACATGACATATTCATGCACCAGCTACTTTTGTTTCTATAACACATTCACCACCTAGCCTAAGGCTCTATACTTCTGAATCCTCAGTGGGCATTGCAACAGTAGATTCAAGTGTCCATCAGAAATCTAACAAATTTTATTTGGGGTCCTTTTTAGCAGATCATGATTCAGGATCAAATTCTATGTTTCTTTTTTGGACATTTAAAAGCTGAATAAATAGTGAAAACAATAGTGTGAAGAGTTACAGGTGATAATATCACAAACCAACAATAAATAAGAAATAGATACTTTAAACTAGAAAGCTGTACTAAAATAGAGCTGTGTAGAAAAATTTATGCAGAGTGAAAAACCAGAACAAATTCTGGTTTCCTGCAAAAATTTTATATTGTGTTTCATGCATCTGTATGACTGTTTGTTCCATGAAGGGGAAATTATACTGTGTAAGAAGCAAAGTGAGCTTAGAAGCTTTAATTTAGTCATTCTGAAAACATTTGCTACATTAAAACTATAGACTCAGATCATGACATTTTAGCACCATGTACGTAGGTGAAATCTTAGGTGAAGGCTGGATGCCAAAATCCAAATTTCTGTCTTGCAAACCGAAAATTTAATTGAATTTATTTGAATTTATTTATTTGAATTTTAAATTTAATTTAATTTTCTACTTTTCCAGAACTAGGCCAGTCCTGGCAGTTAGTCTGCTTAACTCCTAACTTCCACCTGTGCCTGTTTGGGGAAGAGTTAAAATGACAGCATCTATATTAATAAATCAGACTGTGTTGGGAGTGTTCCTGGACATCATAACCCAGTCATCTAACTGTTAAATTGTTAGCAGAGTTTCTACTATGATTTTGACCTGGATAGGCTAGCACTATCCCAAACAATTGCTGAGTACAGCAAGGATTTCCAGAGGCCAAAGGTCATTCAGAGATCACAAGCAATTTGGCTGCCGCCAGCATGTTTTGGAAGATGAGAATTTAGAAGTATGGATGTAGGCTGCTCCATGCCAGTTGGACTCAGTGACAGAAAACAGTCCCACGCTCATTTGATATAGTAGTATAGATGTAGCCAATTTGTTTTCTATCTGTCTCCCTGAGAGGCCTAGTTTAGTAGGTGTTCCTGAGAAAACTAAACACTCCCCAAAGTCGGGATCTTCATAAAATGAGGTTATTGTTGACATTTTATGTCCACAATGTTTCATTTTCCTCTCTCCCACAAAAATAGTTCCCACTAGGTTATCCTGGTGTAAAATACTCAGTTGCCTCCTGACTGAGCTCCTAAGGGAATACCAGTCTGCATTTCCAAAATGTTATGACACAGGACAACCCCCAAATCAACATTTAGGGGAAGAAATTGGGATACAGTCTTCATCAGCTTTTTCCTTGGGGTAGCATCCCAGTGCAGAGAATTTGTTCCACCTAAGAGAGAATGTAAAAGCACATAGGCAGAAGTCATACATAGCCTATCAAAGAAAAAAATCATTTTGTGGTAGGAAGACTGACATTCCAGGTCTTGCTTTCAACACCATTTCTCTATTTTTGCAATCATTGGGATGTAGGGCAGATGCTCAGACCTCACTCCCCTAGTACAAACCTTGAGTTTGTAGGAATTTCTCTTACCTCCAGTAACTTTGTAGCTCTGGCTATGAGTTAGATGTGAAGCTGTGTCTGTCTCTATTTTGCTGAAGAAAAGGCTTCTTCACAGAAATAAGTAGAAAGAGTAGAGTGGTATGAGGTCAAATGTCTAAAACCTTCTAGTCGTAGCAGACACTGCAGTATTTTCAGGGTAGAGATGTTGTACTTTAAGTTATTTGCAATGAGGATACTGTCTAGAAAGATCTGATGTCACTTGTATACAGTTTACATCAGCAATATCTTTCTAATAAGTATGACTAGGAGTTCAACATTTGACCCCTGCTTTTACAACTCAATTTAATCAGAATTGCCTTTGTTTTCTTTATCCATGTTGCTCTAAGGTAGATGCTGAATGTCTATATCCAAAGTTATGATTAAGTACTGCTGCTTAATAAAGAAATGGTGAATGACACAGACATATTTTTCAAATTTATTTTTTTAATATTTTTTTAAATATTTTTTTAATATTTTACATCTTTTAAAAGAAAACTTTAAAAGAAAATTTTCATCTTTTTAATTTTAAAACCTATATTAGGACTTCACATGACTTAGCTTGACCATGTTTTCACATGCAAGCAAGTATTGGCTATTTTCATGTGTCTTTATTGAACAAATTTGTCCTGAGACTGCACATTCTTTCTTTTTGAGTGATCCAGAGCACACGATATATTAAAAGTTCAAACTGCAGATGTCCATGGCAGTTCAAGTGCATGGGTTAACATCCCCAAACCATTCACCTTGGAATACTTTATGTATTATTTTAATGTTAGCTTATTTAACAAAATGTTGGTTTGTCCCATACAGCTAAAGCCAGGAGACAAGGCAGCTTGCGTTCTGTTTTGTTCTTTCCAGTAGAATTTTAACTCATACAGCTTGGCTGTAAACAAAAAACACAACCTAATTAGTAGAGAAAAATGAGACTAATTTGAAAATGGGTTTCTTTAAATAAAATTTGCTGTGCTAGTGGGACATTGTATCATACTCTTCACAACATGATAGCCTAATGTGTACTATCCATGTCTTTGAGTTTGACCCAGATGAAGCTGGTTGTTTAGCTGCAACCACAGGGCCCCAGAGATGGGCCAAAACAGACAATAAACATGCATCACTGGCTTCTTGGTTGTTTGAATGACTTTGTATCATTAGACCTTTGATTTGAGAAGGAAAACAAATTCTGAAATAGTGTCTCCTGGATTTCTTCACCCAGCTCTGACTGCAAATAGTAATAAATTCATGTATTTACTGTGGCCCACTTCAATAAGTGTTTACTCTGTGTTTCCAAGAAAAAAAGTTGTACAAGTGGTTACTATGACAACCACTGGCTCTGAAAAAGCATTTAGCTTTATAACCTTTTGATTCTCATTTTAAATCATCCTCCCAGATTTTGTTCTAATCTTAATTTAACTTTGTGTGTCACGGTCATAGGCTGGGAGAGGATTTTTCTGCTGAGAGAAATGCTTCAGTTTAAAACGCAGTACTTTGTACATCTGTGGTCGCAATCATAGTAGGTGGTGACAGGTGTGTTACAGTTTCAGTACACAGTTTGTACCTTCCTCTGGTCAGATGGGATGCAGGGGACACGTTAATTATTGACATTAAAAAGAAAAGGAATTGAATGTCTCTAGCAGACATATACTGAATATATTTTCTTCTGATGGTAGACTCTCAATTCTTTCTTCAGCAGAATTAATTTCATTGGGTTTTAGTTCTGTGCTAACTTGCAATGTTTTGCAAATGTGACCTCACAAGAACTAGCCCACTAGTGCTGAAACAAAACTAAGCCAGGAAAACCTGATGGTGGGCAAATATATTGCTGTTTCTAAAGGCATACATGGATTCCTCATTTAGTTCTTAAGCCAGAACCCACATTTAGGTCTGAGTGGTTTTATACTTGCTGGTGACCAATAGCTCTGGCCATGGCTGTGTCCTTACTACAGGTCAACAGTTGAACTACTGCTTAGTGATCCAGGTTTCCTCTGTTTTCTGTTCTCTTCCTGGAGATGCCTTGTGTCTACTCCCTCTCATCATTTGATGACCTGGACCCCTATTACTGCCTTATGGACCTATTTTACTACTGACTAAATCCAAGTCACTGTTGAGATACTACTTCTGAGAAGCAGATTATTCCTCTGAAGAGGTGCACTTCTCTTGCTGCTCCCATTTACCTGTGCTTTCTTGAATCTTTTTACTACTCCGGCCTATTTTTTTTAAATCCTACAGCTAAAGTCTTAGCAATCAGGCAACAATGAAACAGCGTGCGAGTTTGTTTCTTCTTCCTTGGTATTTGTGCACTGGTAACTAGAGGAAACCAAACCCCTGGTTCTCCAAAGCAGTTTCTCTGCAATCACTATTACTGCCTGAATGAAGATCTGTAGGGTGTGCCCCAAGTATGTTTAAAAAGTCAGATAGTTTCCTCTCCTCATCCTTTAAAAGACCACATCAAAAGCTTTTCCTAGCAAATTCCAATGAGAGAGCTTCATACCCCCTAGTGAGCTTTCAAGAGTTGACTCCCTTAGCATATGAAAAACTACTCTGAAGTCATTGCCAAATAAAGATCTGCAATCAAACCTCTGTCAAATGTCCTTCACTGACAACAACTTCTTGAATCTAGCAGGCACAGACCCAAGGCCTTATACAATCAATTGGAATTCAGTTTGGTAGCAATAAGAAGACAAGGTGAGATTCAGGCAGTCACATACGACTGAAGGAGGTGAGGGCTCTTCTTATTGCACTAGAGGAACACATCCACATAAGAGTTTGTGTATGTATGTACTCAAAAATTAGCAACTGCCTCTGCTGAGCTTTGTATCAACGTCGCAGCTACTAAAACTAAAATGCTTAGGTAGAAAACAAACATTATTTTTATTGTGACATTATTTTCATAATCAAGCATAATAACATGTATCTCTGCAAGTCAGGCAATATATCGGTCAATATTTCAATAAAAATGACTTATTGAAGGTATGTCTGATGCAGGTTGATGATTTTCAGATTTTGGGACTATGACCTTCCCAAAAAAGAAAGACAGAAGGTATTGAAGAAAAAAATTGTCACTGCTTTCACAAATATCTTGTCCAAAGTGTGACGAAAACTACAGCATATTTGGGCCAAAATGTAGTCACATTTTTTATATATATATAATATAACGTGTACATATACATACACTGTAGTTTTAAGTTGTGAATCAAATTTCTGGAGAACAGAACCACTGCCCACACCTGCCTCATATTTTGCCATGAAGCTGCTCTCCCCATGTGCCTTGCTGTGTCTAGCTAGTGGTGAAGCCTTCTGGCCCGGAGGAGCAGGACCCTCTGCCATGGCTGCATGGGGAGCTCAGGACCCAGCCACACTTACTGGTCACAGCCATGCCAGATCTCTGAGCCCGAATGCCTTGGAGACTTTCTTAATGAAGTTGCCCAGGCAGTAACAGCTTAAATTAAAATACATGGATAATGAAATTAAAGTCACCATGGAAGAAAGTGGCTGTCAGAAGAGAAGTTGTTTATATTCCCAGTTTACAGGGCGAGGGAAAAAGAAAGCAAGAAAGCATAGCCCGTCACCTTTGGAAATTATTTTCTCTCCGTACTCTCTGGTCTGCCTGGCAATGAGGCAGCTGACTCCGCTGAGAGCATTTACACTCCAGCTGTGTCCAGAGGTGTCTGCTCAACCCAATGCAGATTTCACCCATCTCCCTTTTTATAAAACAGTCCTCCACACACATATATGCATAGTACTGCATGGACTCACTGTTTTCTCTGGGAAGTGAGCTCCTAATGCAAAGACCATCTAATAGTAATTGGCAGCTGCTTTTTGAAGGCTTAGCAATCAAATCTGGACACCATGCTTGCAGAGTGCATTTTGTCTTATGTTGCCTCATCTAGATTAAGATTTGGGTTTGTTTTTTTTTGATCCTACAAACAAGTTTCATTTGCTAGAAGAAACCTAATTATGATCAGATGTCCACAATTCCCCCATCACAACCTCATTAAAATCCTTAATTATATATAAATAAATAGGCTCAGTACCCTGATGCTTCCTTTCCTCTCCCTCTGCACAATGATGAGGCAACATGCAGGCTGTAAATTTTCAGTGGTGTCTGGTCGGTTCCCTGGGGGTTATGTTTCCCACAGAGCATATGACAGTGTGGTGAGGTGGGCAGTGGTGGATGTGACGGGGGACAAGGTGCTTTCTGAGCAGAGTTGTTGAAACCTGAGTTGTTGCTCTAAACGAAACTTCAGCCGTGTACGACAGTTATCCATACACATGCATTTGTCGGGACCTACCACCTAGGTAAATACTCAGGTTGAGTTGGTTAAAAAATTTTCCTGGAAACAATATCAGAATAAAGTAAAAGCGATTTTTAATATTTCTTTTTCTTTTTTCCCCAATAAAATTATGTTGAGGAAATTAATTGTGACTGCAAATCCTCATCTTTTGCACTTCATAATTGGCTTCACTGGCGCAGGCTGGGGGAATAAGAGGTACCTCCAAGCATATACCAGGTATCTGTAGGGACATAAAGTGATTTTAGCTTTTGAGAAAGATACTACTTAACTGAATGCAAAACAGATTCAGACAGAAAAAAGAAGTATCTCCTTGTAGCATCACCTCAGCCCTTTCCTGCATCAAGCTGGAGATGCCAGCAGTAAGTTGATTCAGTTTCTCTCTTTGTAAAGGTTGTTAAAATGACCTACAAAAGCAGACATGACTGCTTTTTGCACCATGGCACTTACATGAATTGCTATAAAGCTATTTGACGTCAATGTATTTGCTACTATTGATTTAGGCCAAATATGCTTATATATATATACACATACATATATATATGTATGTATATGTATACAACGAATAATAAACAACTAATACCATATACCCAGTCTCTAAAATTGTCTATTTGGAGAATGTTGTTTATTTTGTGACTTAGTGGACATTATCAGTATTTACTGCATTTTTTAAAAAATATTACATTTTTAAATGTTAGTACCTCCAGTTTAGAAGGAAAGAAAAGAAAGATTGGAAGACTGGTATTAAAATACCCTTTTTAAATTATGTTTCCAAAAGGAAAACGAATTAAGGATCCTGGAAAATGTTTCAGTCCCTTTCTTGTACCATAATCTAATCCTGAAGGGCGCTCTTTGATTCCCTTCTATAATACTTTGGTTTTTTCTCTCTTGTTATTTTATTTTACTTATTCCCACAGCCAGCTTCAAATGACCTCAAGAACACAAGGCAACTAAAAGATTGCTTAAACTTCTTAATACTTTTAATCCTTACTTGTTATAATTTGATTACTGAGACAGATTTTCTCTCTGGGCCTCATATTAAATCACTTTCAAGTTGAAACAAACCAGAAATCCTTTTAACTTAACAGAGCTTGTATTCAATATGAGCTAGTCAGATGTAGCACAGAGACCATAGGATGTTGCATCACATGCTTCCTGGATTTTAGATACTAGGAAAGCAAACTTCAATCAATGTTACATAAGAATTTACCTTCACAGAGTATCTATTTTTCAGGTGCAAACATGAGTGAGTACCATTTTTGAACTGCATATATATGCATGTGTGTAAATGTCTCTACACGGGCAGATATAGATTTCTATGCAAAATATATAACTTTGCTGATAATATAATCTTTGGAACTGAAGGACCTTCTTTAATGTAATAAGGGTTAGTCCCTAATAAGCTTTTCTTTCATGAAACTCGTTCCTTACCTCATCAACTATAACAAAAAAAAATATTTTTTCCAGGACAGCTATTCAGTTAACTTCATGGTATTATTCAAAAGTGATAATTTTATAATTTTCCTGTGAAAAATATGGTGAAACAAGAAGACTTGGAATTCAGCAGTAAATAGGAAATTGCATGGTGGAATCATGGCTACTTCACAATGGAAAGTGAAGTTTTGCCATCAAGTTTCAATCTAAAGCTTTTGTATGAATATGTTTCTGAGAATGTGGGTTTTGTCTACCTAGCCTCCCTTGTTGATGAAGGTAAGGTGCAAGCCCACTCTACCCAGCTTTGTGACTCAGAGGCGGTGGGTTTGCAAGGTTTGGGTCAAGTGCTGAACTTAATAAAAATTGCATTCTGCTAAGGAAAGGCTGAAGAAAAGATGTAAAGGGAAGCATTCACTGCATAATTAAGGGGGCTCATTTGCTGGAGCAACCCCTGGGGAAAGGGAATGTCAGGAGTTGAAACGTCCAGCAATAGCCTGTAAGTAAATTAGTATTAAGGAGATTAATAAGGTACTAAGTTAACAGTTACCTGAAGATAGAGTTTAATTGAGTGCTCCTGTCCCTTAGCAGAGCCTGCCTTGTCCCCCTGTGATTCCCTCCACCATCAGAGCCTCCTTCTGCACAGGCTCTGGGTGCAAGGGAGGACCTGCAGCCTAGATTCTTGGTGCTGATGACCAAAGGCTCAGATTATTGCCTCATCTATTGAATGTCTAGTTTTTAAAAAAACATAAAGCTGTAGCAAAAAACTTAATTTTCCGACAAACTGCCTGGAGGTTGAACATCTTCAGCTGATGCTGAGGGCACTAATACCAAGTTCTCATGCTGCAGTGATATTCAGGAGGGCAATGCTGAAGCGTTACTGCAATGAACTCTTCTGGTCATTTCTGACCTCATGTTGCAGCTGGCGTGGCTCACTCTACTTCTGAAGACTGGCTGTAATGAAGCACCATGTCATGGTAGAGATCTATTTGAGCTAAGCCGTTTCCAGAATTGAGGCCATATTTGTTAGTGGTGTCTACAGCTGCAAGAGAATTGCAAATCCCTGCATCCCTATAGCCTCATCTTGACAGAAGAGCCCTTTCACCTTTAAAATACATTACATGAAATGGGCTCAGATTAAATCCCTCAATCCAAAACCACTGAACTCTCAGAATGATCGAATCCAGACTCAGTCTTTGCTGGTTGGACCCCTCACTGATATCTGTGCATCACTTATAAATACACACAGGTGCTCTGTTAAAAACAAGGGAATCTTGGGTCTGTTAATGAATATACTGTGATACATTTGAAAGAATTTCTGTCCACCCACAAGTTGCATCATGGCAACAAGAAGAAAAGTCCCTCCTTAAATGCTAGCTATGTGTTTCTTATGTTTCTGTAACTTAAAAGGAGCCAAACAGATCCCTTTGAAAATCTGCAAGCATAAAAATTGTTTCCAGGCTGGAAAATGTTATGCCAAGTTTCTTCTGCAGTCGAAAATTAAGAAAAAAAGGAATTTTAATTAGAGCAATAACCAACTATTATATTTAATGGTATTGGTAGGTGTTGCCGTCATTTACCTATTGGGTTTGAACTAGGAAAACTTAAAGGAATTAATGACTGCAAAGTCTAAGTAATAAACTCAGCAATTTAGTTTCTGTTTATGGATCTGATCCTGCAGCTCCTTCATAGTCAAAGCTATTGCAAAAGTCGGTGGATCTTTGCTGGGTTGAAGGCAGACAACTAAGCTTTACATTACTTGTTAAACAGAAAAATCTAACTTTCTAAATATCTGAAAATTACTGAAATTTCTTGCTTCTTCAAACCAAGCTAGCTGATAATTTTACTCCTATATATAAATGTACTTCCCCTTGGTTTTATGAAGCCAGTGTACTTTCACTCCGGATACTAAAATTTAATTAGAGAGTATTCTTTGTTCATCTTCTGCACATGCCAAAAAGCATGACAAGCATTTCCATGCTCCAGTCCCTTCTCCCATGAGTAGCAGGCCCACAGCTGGAGTATTGCTGTGGTGTTGAGAAGTACCTGAGTCAGACCAAGAAGACCAGGAGTTGCAATCAGCAGCAGGACGGCTGCATTTGTGTGACCACTCCAGCATATCAGACATGCCAAGTGGGAGCACGAATTACCCTCTCTGTGCTCAGAGTCATGCCAAACCATGGATGGGCTGCTGGCACCTAGCTAGCACCTTGCCAGTGCCCTGCACCCAGCTGAGAAGGAGAGTCTCTTTGCTTGGAAGTACTCAGGGTCACTATTGCACAAAGCTGAAATATATGGTACGTATATGCCCATAGATGCCTATGGCCCAGCTAATTCCTACTTTTGACCTTTAAATGTAATGTGACTGCTCTAGTTGCCTTGTAATTCTAGCAGTCATAAGAATTGTCACCGCCTTTGTTAGTGTCACTCAAATTTCTTTACCATCCGAGGGATCTGAGTCAGATTCTGCTCAGAAAGGGACCACTCAGCCTTTAGCAATGGTTGCAGTCACTGGAGGAAAAGCAAGCTCTTTTGACATTGCAGTCTTCTACATACTGGTCTTGCACCTGAATTAAGTGCCTAAAGACAGCTGGGATGAAACCACACTGAGGAATGCCTGTCCTGGTTGCAGTATCTATCATGTTGGTTATTTTCTGATCATGTCTTCTGGATCAGGATTTGCATGATATATGCCTTATATCTGGTGTTTTCGTTTTTCTAACTCCAGTGGCTCTGAGTTCTTATCACACTGAAACAATGTTGTACACACTGGAGGATATTCTGGGGCCGGGATGTTTAAAACCTTCTTCTTACAGTTTTGTATGGAACAGGCAACCATTTACATTTGCACACTCTGGCAGTCAGGTAATATGAGCACAACTATTCAGATCACTGGAATCAGTGTAACATTTGAGGAAGAAATCCGGTTTCCTTGTAATTAATACTTAATTTCATAGTTGTTAAACAATAATTTTCTTATGGTTTCAAATCTGTATATTTCCTCTCTCAAATATATATCTTAACTAAGCTACAGAACTACCTTCACTTCTTATTGCCTCACCAACTGTATACGAAAGCATTTTCTCCAGTCTTCGAATTGAGTTTGTCATCCTTTCCTCCACTCACCCCAGTGTTCTGCCATCTTTTCTAAAATGTGCACCAAAGCATCATGCATTACTCTAAAATGTATTTTAGAGCATATATTTAATGTATTTTATAAGCCTATTTAAAAAATGTATTTTATAGCCTGTGCTATATGAGGGATAAATTCATTTCCATAGTGTCCCCCCATAAGGAGACTGGTTCCCTCTTTATACTTGCAAGGATTGTGTTAGTCCTTTTATTCTAGTCTGTGTAAGAAGTTCAGGCTCAGCTCTCCACCTGCTGATCCTTCAGCTCTTTTCAGGCACTTGTTTCTGGGATACCATCTTTGCAATTTGTGGGTCTGACTTAAGAATTGTTTTTAGAAGTTTAAGTTTATTCAGTTATCATTATCAAAATGTACAGTTGTTTTTCTTTATGTCTCATGAATTTGTTGACTACCACCTGAAATGATATCAATTCTCTGGAACTTCACTAAGAATAACTTGATGTAATTATGTTACCCTAGTGGCAACTACATTTTGAAATCTCTTAGCTACCTCATTCCCAACACATTTCACATACATGCTATTATACTGATTTTGAGACTTTCTTTTCTACAGAAGGTGAAGAGTAAGCATTTTATTACGTCACTATTGAGGAAATTAGTGAATCCTTTGTGTAAGCATGATAAATTGATTGGTGCACCCAGATTGGTGTTTTTGTTAAATTATCATTCATTAGTTCTTTGATAGATTCCTGATAATTGGGAATGAAAAAATCCTGTTAGCTTGTTCAATCATGTCTACCTACTCATAAGTGCATGTATTAATCTGATACCACAGACTAAAGCCTAAAAATAATTTATCTTAGAGAACTGCTCTGAATACAAACCCACATGGTATAAAGAGTAGGATCCTGCTGCTAACTTTTGCCCTTTTACATGCTTTGTGATAAGATTATGAGCTTTTTAAGATGTACCAGTGATTCAGATATAACCTTTGCTTTCACTGACTTCTACTAACAATTTGTCTTCTAAGTAGACAGAGATTTTATGGGCTAGATAAAGTAGCAGTTTTATTTCAAGCATGTGTTTTTATTAGACAGGGCTAATAAAATCTTCAATGGATTTTGTGTATACTTGTAGAAATCTGTAAATGCCACCCAAAATTATGAATCAGAGGTGGTTAGAGTTAATAGGCTACTCCAAAGGAAACTTGAAACTAGAATGTCTTTTTACATGTGATTTAGATTATTTTGAAACATTAGTTTCAGAGAGAAAGAGAGAAAGCATGCGAAGGAGAGAGGAAGGCAGAGATTTCTGGATGTTCTGTGGGAAGGGAGTAAAGGAGGGTGACTGAAGCCAGTAACCTTATAGTAGTTCCTGGTATCACCCATATTAAATCAAGAAAGGACAGTGAATTACCAAAGAGCTCCTCTTCTTTCTCATTTGGTTACAAAATATTTTTGTTTGCTCATATTGTTTCTTGGTTTTCCCATTTTTAAAACCAGCATAAGTCCTCATCCTAGTACTGCATGCTATACCAGAATTACTTTCCAGGCTTTTAACTATTTTCTGTGGGGAATGAGCAATTCTTTGATTGACCAGGAAATCCATATGTGACTCACTGGTCTTACAATTCTGACAAAAATGAAAAAATGTGGAACTCAAAATTTCACTGAGGGAGAAAAAAACATATGTTCTGAGCAGCAACACTCAAAAAGCAAAATACCAGGGAGCCAACAAAGATTAAAATATTGCATTGATTGAAACTAAAGCAAATATTTACACAAATAAATGCAGGTTATAATGGCTCTAAGTTGTCCTAGTATTTCAGTATTATCTTCTTTAAGCAAAGAAATAAAGTGCAGTTATAAAATCAACAGGACAAGTTTTCTAAAACCTGGCATGAAAATCTGTCTAGATATAGTGTGGCTGACAAAAAACATGCTGAGTTGGAGTTTGCTTTCAATGTTTGTGTGGCTGCCAGAGTACTATACTCAGAGATATTTAGGTCAGAGGGGACATTAGATCATCTTGCCTGACCTTCTATGTTTCACAGGCCATTGCCTGTTACCTAACAGATCCTGTATTGAGTCCATCTAATCTAGCTTCAGCTGCCATCACTGGTTCTTGATAAACCTTTCTTTACTAGCTTACGAAGAAAGTCTTTGAATTAAAACATTTTTTCTTAATTTCTTAGTCCTAATTTTTTGAGCTATAGAACCTTTATAATTCTTTTTTGTTTCTTGCAAAAGTTTATTTCCTTTTAACAGTCACAGAAAGTGACCAAAATATGAGTACAAACATGCTGTGACCCTGAAAAGAACATAAAGAAGGCCATACTGTGTCAGAGCAAGGCTGATCTAGCCTAATGTCATGCCTCCAACAGTGGATGTAAGCAAATGCCTCCAAAAGAGCATGAACCGGGCAAGCATATTGTATATTTTTCCTGAGTATTGTCCTAGACTCCTACTAGCTTCAGGTAATGAGATTTCCTGATCCTGTTATGCTTTCTCTTTATTCCCAACAGGTTCTCTCTTTTGAGTTATACCCCAAGTCACCTTTGAACAATGAGCTCCACAGATCTGCTTCCTTGTGCATCAAGAGTCACCTGCTTTTGCTGCTTTTGAACGTGGGTCCCTTAGCTTCACTGGATGATCCTCAGTAGAAGAAATGGTGAACCGCAGATCCTGCTTCACTCAATGATTCTGGTGGACCATGGTCATAACATCCCTCTAAGTCACCTCATTTCCAGGCTGCAGTGTCGACTCCGCTCAGCCATCCCCTCCATGAGAGCAGTACCATACCTTTGGTCACCTTTGTCACCTCCTTTGAAGCTATGCCACTTCTACCATATGCTTTCTGAAATGAGAACTGCAGGCAGTGTTCAAGACGTGGGCACACCATGAGTTTATACAGCTGCATAGCTATGTTTGCTCTCTAATCCTTTCCTAATAATTCCTAACTTTGAATTTGCTTTTCTGATTGCTAGGAAGGAGTTGTTTTCATAGAACATAATCTCAGGGTCTTTCTCGTGCGTGGTAACAGTCAGCTCAGAGACCATTATTTTATATATGAGGTTAAGATTCCTTTCCCCATATTACTTTACATGTATATCCATGAATTTTTTCTGCTGTTTTATTGCTTGCTCAGTCTCACAAGATCCTTCTGCATTATCTCAGCCTGACCATACAAATATTTCCGTACAAGTTTTACTTCCCACACGGTGTGGAGTCACATTGACATAAAGAGAACAACCCTAGTATGCAAAGATAACCACTTTCAGAGCTGTACACACAAGGTGAGTTTGAACTGTGGCTAGAAAACCCATCATGGTTTAAAGAAGCTTCCAGCTCACGATGCAACCCTCAGAAGTAATTTAACCCAACCTGCCAGTGACAACATAAGCATAGGTAAATTTATGGTGCCTTGAGGTATACAGTGCATGGTGTGTTTGTACTTTTTGAAGACAGAGCCAGGCTGCTCACAGTGCTACATGACAAAAGGACCAGAGACAGTGGGTTTACATTAAAATGAGATGTACAGACTGGATATAAGGAGAAACTTGCCCCCTGAGTTCAGTGGGGCAGAGGTGCAGGTTTAAAGCTCCAAGCAGCCCCCTCTGACCTCAGTGCTGAGCCTGTTGCCACAGAGATGCACCAGGGACCTCCCGAGATGTCCTGTCCAGCCCGAGCTGTCCTGCAAACATAGGATATCAAATGCAGACTGCTAAGTGTTACTGGTGAGCTTGAAATCTTCTTTCAGAGGTAAAGCTAAATATAAGGGTGCTTTTTCCTTATTTTTTTTGTTTTGTTTGTTTTTGGTGTGTGTTTTTGTATTTTTTGTTTTGTTTTATTTTTGTCTTATAGCAGGTAGGTATGGAAAAAGTGACTATCAGCCACCTTCCAAAGGAGCTGGACTCAGGGGACCACTGTTTTAGACTTGATTTAGAATGGTGAAGTATCTAGCCACTAAAGCAAAGGGAATACCTTGAGAATAGCACTGTGAAGTGTGTCTAAATCCCTTCTGTGCCCCACATCTGGTCCATTTGGATCTTGGGTGGACAAAGCAGCTTGTTCCTTATAGTACCTGTCTGTATGGAAATAGCCTACATTTAGCTTAATATTTGAAAAAAAGGTCTCTTCAAATTAACCTTTGAGGTCTTATGGGAGTTCTTTAATTTTCCCTTCTCAGGCGTAGTCAAAATGGATAAAAAGATTTACTGGACTTCAAACAGGTATGTGTTTGCTGAAAGGAAAGGCAGATATTTTTCTTCCAAGCCTAAGAGCATATTTTCTCTGTCACTAGTGAGACATGATTGTGACCAGAGGCGGGTATACATGTACATAGAATGCATGACAAAATTTCCTCTTACCCCAAATAGCTTTGAAAATAATATCAGATGAAAAATGTAGAAATCGAAAGGCAATCTGTCTGCACAGTCTCATTTATCTGCTCTCTCAGGCTAGCTGGGACACTCCTAACCTAATTTACCTTGATTAGAAAAGTCTGAATAATTACCTGCACTAGATACAACTTTCCTCATTGCAGACCTTTGTATCCTTTAGAAATTCATTGCTTGTCTTCAATTATTTATTCCCCTGAATTCTTCACTCAGCCACCCCTGGATGTGAGGGAAGGGGAAAGGGAGGCAAGCGGTGTATTCCATAATCAAGTAGGAGTGTTCAAATACAAATCCCTGATTTAAGGTTGAGAAAAAAGAAAACAAGTCACCAGAAAACTCATTTCCCACAATGTTTGACCGAAGCAATGAGTTATGCTTGTCTATTCAGTCTGTAACAATTTCCCCCCCAACATACAATTCTCAATATGTTACATGAGAACACTACAATTTGAAGGGCTGCTTTTCTCCCACCGTCTCCCTTTTAGTAGCAGACTCCAGGGAAATGTCTGATGAAAATACTGATGTCTTCTCTGAATTACATAGTGGTTTAATACCCACTTTGATATGTATCTGACTGTCAGTCAGTTTTCTTTATGACAGCCACTTGCTCATAGGAGCACATTTGCTGTAGGGTGAGAACTATGACCCTGAATGGCCAAAGACTCAGACATGGTTTTGGGTCTTCTCTCATTTGAGTGTCAAGTTTATCTTTAATTTTTTAAAAATTTTTATTTAGTTTTTTTAGGTTTTTTTTTTATTTTTATTTTTCTCTCATTTGAGTGCCAGTAGTTTGTTAAGACTTTATTTTGGAGAGATGTAGAACTCTTTTCTCTTTTCAGGACTTGTTTTAACTAAGAAATGTACAAATCTCTACCAGAGAGTTGGAAAAACTGTAAGTTGCCCAGAAGTACCCATTCAGTTTTGGCAAAACTCCTTTTGTTGGCCAGCTTGAGAAATGTTGGATCTTCTCAGGAGCTAACAGAACGGCAACCTGCGTTTTGAGGTAGTTACCTCAGCTTTTCGGAAAATGAAGGCTGGAGTGCTTCTTTTTGGGCACCACATTTTTAAATTTTGAAGTCAGTTTCCCCACTAGGAAAGCAGATAATGGCCTAACATACATTGTTTGAAATATTTAGGAGTTGTATCTAGTTGTGGTTGTAGAGGGCTCCACAGTCCTCAAAGTGAAGGTACTACTGAGGTATAAAAGTGTTACAGAATAAGCTCTGCAGGCAAAAGCTGTATGGGACAGGTTCCTGGCTTGTCAGAAGTTGGTCAGCACAATAGTTTGGGTATGTTCAGGGGAAAGGAGTCACCATCATGAACACTTTAGCCTTGCTTGGTTAGGCAGTGAAAAAATGGTCAGAAGCAGAAAATTATGCTTGTGCTGGGACAGGACCATGTTTCAGTGCTATGGGGCTCTGTGTGGGGCTCAGTATCATTGCAGAGGCTCTGTAGAGATCTTACAGTGAACAGTTTTTCTCTAAGTCTGCAGAAGGGGCAGGAGAAGCTCCCTTTACCCACTTACTTTACCCATGTACCACTGGCATGTCAACAGGAAAGCCACCAAATGGAGGTGGAATGAGCAGCATCTCCCACACTGCTAGACATGGATCTGAGTCCCCTCCTCACCAACGATACATCACAGGCTGTGAGGGACATGGGAGGAGAAGGGGACAGAGGACAGCACCCACACCAGGGATAAGCCCAGCATTCAGCCCAGAGGCTTGGCTACTGAATTAAAGGAAGTGCAATGAAGGCAGTGGTGGGGTGGGTGTTTTATTTACTAGCCATGTAAATCCTTGCTGCGCTTTTCTAGCATGATGCCACGCTTATTTCCACCTCCAGTTTTTGTAGGATATTTTATATACTGATTCAAAGCTTGTAAATGCAGGAGCATTTGCTTGCAAGTACGGATGCACAGGCAGGTGTCCGATTTTATCCAGGTTCCTCTACGAAACGTACTCATCTTAGGATGTTCATTATTTTTAAGTGAAATGTTTGAAAATTTGAACTTTTTTTTTTGCTGGCAGGAGTACAGCTGTAGGAGTAATACTAAATCTGTCCATGTCCTAAATCCTAAAAATATTTTCTGGGTAAGTACAACCAATGTTTTCTGATGAGACTTTAATTCAGACCCCAGTCTAGGATGCAGTCTGGCCTCATTTCTAGTAGTTTCTTATGTACAAACCTAAACAGTCTGGATTGCAGCATATCCCAAAAGGTAGTGGTTCCTTTTTTATTTGGCTATAGCCTCACATCTGCAAAATTATTACATCTTAAGTTGCATAAAGCAGCTATATATAAGTCTTTTGGTTCACAAAAACCAGCCTTAGGAAATTCTATTGCATATTCTAATTGCAAAAACCTAATTATTATGAATATAAATAAATAAAAATAAGAAGTTTCCCAGGCAGTGATTAGTTTTGGGTGGCTACTGAGTTATTAAATAAATTTGCTTTTGAAGTTTATTGCTAAGAAAGTTGTCAAGAAAACAGATCTTATGCTAGAGCAACAATAATAATAAGTAAAGTAAATTTTGAATTTGCTTTCTGTGAACTTTACACCAGAAAAAGAGTTACATGTAACCACTCAGAGAAAGAAAGCATATAATAGTAATTATAACTTTCAACCTCAATTAAGGTAAAACAGGATGACAAAATCATGCTTTGGAACCATGAATATATTTTGTAAAATTAGAATCTCTTCATCATCATCCTATTATGAATAGAAAAAAACAGGGCTGTCAGATGACAAGTCCAAGGAAATCCAAGCTGCTTGGAAATGAAGTTTGTGTGAAGAAGAAAGAATTTGACCATTCCTCTGGAACAGCCGAACGTGCAGTAGCCTGTGTGCACAACTGACATGCGCGAGAACCAGTGTGATCAGTCTGGAGCACATTAATTGGATGCGCATGTGCATCTCTGCAGTGTGCACAAGATGAATTCAGTGCATCCAATATCACCTGCAATGCATGACTTTGCACAGGGTGCATACCACACGTGGCTGTGTTTCTACCCAAGATTCTTACATCTAGGAACCAGAAAAACAGAAAGAAAGAAATAAACTTTTTACACTGGTGTTTTTCTGTAGTGAGAACATACAAACAAGGTATTATTTCTTTCTTTAGGGACTGCGTTGTATAGTTAACACTTCAGTGGAACTTTCTATCAAAACCTGTTGATGCTCACCAACCCACTTTTCTTGCAGGTGGACTCACATAACTCTTTCAGGATTTTCTTCTGTGTAGCTTACAAAAGCAAGACTTTTACATTAAACTGCTGAGTTACAGAAATCTGCATACCTGTCATCAGTTAATTTTTTCATCATTTATTCTCCTAATGAGCATGAGATATGCTGAAGCTGCTTTTCAATTTTTGTTTAGTTTAGCTTGTGCTTTATACAACTGGGAACACTGTAGCTACTCTTTCTAGTTAAATGTTGATACTGAACAATCAAACATACTTTGCAGTAGAGAAACAAATGATTTCCACATGCATACAAAATCCCTAAACAAATCCATCAAATATGTTGTCTCAACTATTTTTCTTCCAGTACTGTGAGAATACTGGCACACAGTTAGTATACAGCATCTGGTTAGCTGAGAATACATCAATATCTCTGAAGTTTTAAAATTTTTTCTTTGAAAAGCATGTCTTTTCCCACAAAGTATGAAACCATCTATTTACAGCATTTGACTGGGGTACTGATTCCCCAGACTGACAGACAAGTTAGGTTGGTTTACATATAGAAAGTAGCAAACACATAGCTTCAGTGTTGGCAAAAATGGGTATTTTTGTGATTTGTTATTTGGAAATTACAATTTTTATATTAAATATTTGCATTTTGTGTCATATATGTATTGCTTATGGTCACAGGGCTAGAGAAAATGACAAGTCATTTGCCAAGTAGGCTATTCTTTGTTAAGTGCTCCCATTCTAGTTCTGAAAAGGAGCTCTTGGAGCTGCTGAAGCCAATAGTGAAATTCCCATAGACTTCAGCAGCAGTTGGCCCCTAGTTCGCTCTAGGTATTCAAGACTGGATTCTGAAGGGGATCTAACTCTAGGTCCAAAATTTAGATCCTTAAAATCTCCGATCAGATGATGTCTAAACTCTCTAGGTACCTACAGTTCTGTTGTTAAAGTTCTCCATCTGACTGTAAAATTCTCCATCTGGTTATTACCTTTATCTTCAGAGCACTAAGCCATTTGGTACCTATTTTAGACCTGCTTCTCAAAAAGAACTGCACATAAGTGCTCTCCAAACTGTCTTACCCACAGTGCTCAGCCTGGTAGCAGCTCAGGGAACAGCTGAAATTTGATAGACTGGGTTGTGTATGTGAGGGTAAAAGTCCTTTCCTCATCTGCAGCTCCACTTTTTTTAATTGTTGTTTCTCACTTTCTAGAGATGTTGTAGCTTTAGCTTAGGGGTCATCTGAGCACACATTTGTGGGGACTGACTGAAGAGAGGACAGAGAAACAGAAAAAGACCATGTCTAAGCATGGTGATGGAAGGACACCTGGCTTCTGGTTACCGCCTTTGCTCTGCTGCATGTGTTTTATTCGGGAAGGTTTAATCTAAGGCTATGCATACTGTCTTTGGAGCAGACTTGGTCTGATCCTCTGTGATGAGTGCTTACTGTGCTGCAGAATTACACTAACATCAGCTCCATCTCTCTTGCCAAATTTATATTTAATTATTCCCTGTAAAGTGAAACAGCTTCCTGTCTCTGAGTACCCAGAAGCTTGGCAGTTAATAGTTCAGGCATTTTTGCAAACCAAGTGTGTGTTCGAAGCGCCTAAGGGATGTGAGTGAGAGGAATGAACTTTTGGCTCCCAGCCTAACTGTACCTGTGGTGCTCTGGGGGAAAACAGCTTTCGTGATGTTCAGAGATACCTGGAGGACCCCCTCACCAGAAAGAAGTGACAGTGCTGCTACAGGGCCCCGAGGGCTTCTCCCCATCACCACACTGCCCAATCCAGAGCTGCTGGAGCCCAAGCAGTGGGCACCAGCTGAGTAATGACAGCCACGTAGTGAAAATCCTGGGGAATTATGCGGGGAACATGTTCATGGAGAAACAGCACCATGTGCTGGGAGGTGTGGGGGAAAACCCCACTGTAAGCAGTGGTTGGGGTGTCAGGTAATGCTTATCAGACTTCTAATTCTTTTTTATTTCTGACCTTGTTGAGATCCCAAGGCATCCAAAAGACAAAGTTTGGAAACTATCCTGTAAGCTGGTACCTTTAAAGAGCAAGCAAACAATGAACCTGTGGTCTAATTACACCAGGAATTTTCAGACTTTTCAGCTCTTATGTAAAACATTTTGCCTCCCTAATAATAATTATAAACTTCTTAACTAGACTGATTTATTCAGGAACAATAAAGTTTAGTTTAAATTTATATGTTATTCAAAGGAAAGCAGCTCAGGATCTTGCTGTTCAAAGGAAAGTTTGTAGTGCTGTTTAATACGGAGCTAAAATTAAAAAGAAAGAAAAGAAGTCTGTGCTTTACATTAAACCAAACCTTTTTGATAAGAATGCTGGCCTGGAGCAATTTAAGCCATGAAAAATGAACTCCCTGAGCACTCCTGTCAGAGTCCAGTGATGGAAGAATCCCTGTAAATTCTTAATCTGCCTTTCTTCGTGGCAGGACAATATAGTTCTATAGAAAGGAAGGTCAAGGAACTGAACCCCCACAGTAGGTATCCAAAAAAGCAATCAAGCTAAACTAGCAGGGAGTGGATTCCAGCTGAACTCTGTAGTGAGGAGCTTTTCTCTTCCACCACAGGTACCTTATGGAAGGGAAGATTCCTGGGACTAGTGGTTTAATTTCTCTGGCTACCATGCTAATCACATACGTCCCATAATTACTGTCTTTCTTTCTTTTCCCCAGACTGTCATTCTTCTGTCTCTTAGCTCTGTCCAACAGGCAGACAATGTGGACACAAAGGCTGTGCAAGCTGGCAAGGCACCTGATGGAACTCCGAAGCTCTGTGACACACTACCCCATGCCCCGCTCCCTCTTTCAAACATTTAATTTGCATTCTTTCCCAGCAATAGCCAAATGCTCAGGGGCTGCTTTCCATTTTCACCTCATTAGATTATATGTCTGAACATAAAAATGACTGAGAGCTGTGAACTAAATCAAGCTCCTGCAATGTGTGCTGCAAACATGCCAATCATCGTGATGACACATGGTGAGGATTTGGCAAAAGTCATGCATGGCATTAATGTTAATTGTGTATTTGCAGGTTAGACCAGTGTCAGCTTTACAGCAAACTCATTATCTTATTCACAAAGAAATGATGGATTTCCTAGAAGGCAGAGTAAATAATCCTACAGCAGGCTGTGAAGAGAAAGGGTCGCCAACCAGAGGAAACGACATAGCACTGGGCAAAAGAAATGGTCAAGGGACAGCAGCTTCTGTCCATACCGGTCAAATGCATGGGTCATGCATATTCTCTGACTACAGAAGACAGAGGAAAAGGATACAAAATAGACTAAACCCTAAAAGCTGGTAAAGCTCTCTAAGAGTCTTTCAGGTAGGTTCAGAGAGACACTGCCTCATGGAAGTGCTTTGCTAACAGAATAGGGTCATGGGAGATGTTTGTTACGGCCATGAGTGGGAATGCTTGCTCCATGTCCTTCCCCTGAGCTGAGCCTCTGGCAGAGGGCACCCTGCAGACCCCAGTTGCCCCAGCTCTGCACCCACAGCAAAGCGGCTGAGGGTCCATGGCCACTTCCAAGCAGACCACAGCTTGTAAATGAAGACAAGATGGAGGGTTCTGCATCTGGGAAGAGTCATTCATATAAGTCTGCAGGGACTACTTCTAAATTTAGAGAAATATATTTCAGAGATGGTTTTACATAGTGTTGTGTCCTACATAGGGCCCCCATGGAGAGCACTCCTGTATCTTAAGTTTTAAACTGAAGGATGAAATTGAAGTGTGGGATACCTATACAGTAATCCCTTCTGTGGTCTGTTATCTCAATAAGAAGGTAAAACAATTAGATGTTCATGATGGTACGATCAGGTATAAAATCAGATTTTTTTCACCTTTTTCTTTCTCCTGTTTGGTTGGATACTTGGTGTAATTAACCATTAAATATTGACTCTTATCATAGTATTTGGAGAAGTGCATTTGATTTCAAGAAAGAAAATAATGAGAAAAGGAAAAAAAAAATACTGTGATACACTGTGTACTCAGAGTTTTTTGGGAGAAAGGGGGCAGCCTGAAATGTAAGAGAAGGAACCTGCTGGGGTGCACCAGGCCCAGGCTCTGGGATTTCGTAACAACTGTAGTTAAAGTAACAGGAAAGCCTTTCTCCTCATCTTTGAAAAATGTGCCTGCAGCCTTCCTGGGAACCCTGATTAGGCAGCTGATTTGAAACTAATCTGCTGTGCGCGTTGACTGTGAAAATATACCTTCAAGCATTCAGCAGTTTTCTGCCTGGCTTGTGAGAGATGTGGCCCTCAATTTGCGCAATTTGGATTGCAATTTTCCTGTAGCTCTAGGATATGTATATTTAAGGCTCTGATAAGAAGCAGCTTCTATATAACTGGAGCAGAGAGTCTGTTGCTGGTGAAGGTGTGAAAAGAAGGGCAGGAGGGGCTGGGAGAAGGCAGCCCCCACCAGTCTTGTGCAGGTTAATGCAAATCTTTTGGTCCAGGGGAATATTCGCCAGAGCACTTCTACTTAGGAGCCTGAGCAGCGTTTTAAGATGCTTGATCATTTGCAACTGTGACCATCAGCAGTTTTGTATGTCCCACATTTCTGAATATAAGGCTGCCTCGAGCACTTGCTCACACCCCAAGTTCACTGAAGCTCACCAACTTCGACTGAACTAGAGTGTCTGTGTGTGGGCTCTGAGGCTGACACACACGTGAGTTAACTCTTTCCTTGTGGGTGAACTCAGCTGAAATTTGTGATCCACAAACCTTCTCACCGGCAAACAAAACAGGCTCAGGTTCTCTTCGCTACATTATATATGACAGCTCCATGCAGAGAAACTTGCCCCATGGCTCCTTCAAGTGGGAACGTGGAAGTGGGCACAAGCGAAGAGCTTGCATAAAGAGAGTATTGACAGCATGGCTTATAATTAGACTTTTAAATTTTTGTTGCTTTCTTAATCTCATATCAGAATTTTCCATGGATATTAGTAAAACTCTCCATAGCTTGCAAGCTTAAAGAGCTTTCTTTTGAGGAAAAGAAATGGCTTGCCTGGTGAGATTTCTCCAGGTTAAGCTGTACCAGCTCTACTATAACTCTAAATTCTTGCATTTTCTTTTATACTCGTTGGCGAGGACTCACTCCTATTCCTTGATTCTTAAAGCCAGCTTGATGGAATGAGCCGAATATGTAAATGGCTCCTTGACTGAAAATCTAGGCCAGAAATTTCAAAGAAAACATTGTCAAGATCCTTTAATCTACAAAATCGTAACTCAGCTACTTACATATAACAAAACTATCTTCTAGTATTTTACTTTATCTCTGAGCACTATCGTCTTTAAAGTGACTACTGAGACTGACCAGCTTTATTAATGACCTCATAGCTGATAAATTTTGCAGCCAAGTGCCGTACTGCCTGTGAGGTAACGCTGGAGAAACAGATAAGTGCGTCTGTCTGACTGGCTGTAAGAATTGCACTTTTGTGAGCTTCCCTCTTAGTTCTTGCCTTTATCTGCACTGTTAAATACGGTTCTCCAGGGCATGTAATAAACAGAACATATAATATATTTAGTGTTCTGGTTGAACTGTAGATAGGCTCCCTCATAAATGTAAGAAGCCACTCAGCAAGTTTTAAACAACGAGAGGAAATGCTGCTGAAAAGAATGAGCAAGGTTGCAAGCTGTGACGTAAAAGTCATCTGAGTAAGTAAGCACAGTAAAGAAAGTACAAAAAAATGACTAGACCTGTGTTAGCAGAGGAAATCAGGGACCTCTAGAAGTGGTTCAGTGAAAACTATCTCCAGAAGAGATCTTTCCAAGCAGTGTGATTATGGACAAATGAGCTGTTGGATCATGAGCCAAATTTTGAATTTTTCTGAAACAGCAGATGCAAAAGGTTGGGGCTATAGGGTGTGGGGGGAATGGGTCTTCCAGCAACGAAACCTGCAAAACCTCTCCCCTGCTTCTTTTAGGATGCACAGCAACAGAGATAGGGCCAGACAGCAGTGGGCCAGCCATCTGTCCATTCATACACTACCTGTCTTTGAGGGGTACCAGAAACTTCACAGGCAAAGTGCATAAAAGACCATAGCAGGCAGTCAGGAAAAACACGCTTGTAGAGATAGTTTCTCACTAATCAGTTAATATCTGGGTTATGCGCTAGATGGTATCTTTCTTTTTCTAAATGTTTTCTCCTGCAACTCTGCCTATGCTCATTATGCCTTTTAAATATCTCATCTGGTTTTGATTGCTATGAAGACTCTGGACTCAACTGTACATTATGGCTGTACTTGCCTTTATTGGTGTTAAGTATTTTGCCTGATAATTTTGTTGGATATCCTTCTTTCTTTTATATTTTTTCAAATGAATGAGTAGAAGGAATATAGTTGGCTACAGCTCTATTAATAAAACCAAATTCAAGTAGAGAATATATTTTTTCTGGAATGAAAATTGCTTTATTAAACTGTCAGATTCACTGTAATTTTGTTGCAAAAGAATATTGGAAAAAATGTTCCAGAAACACAAAAAAATCACATCTTGCATTTCATTTTGAAATCTTGTTTCACTTCAACGTTATTTGATTTTGTATTATTATGTTTTTAGAGTCCCAGATGAAATATTCTGATGTGCCTGGATCAAATTTTATTTTCAGAATGCTCATTTATAAGCAAGTTGGAAATTTTCAGTTCTTACTGTGATTTAGAACAGCAGTTTTGCAATACTAAACAGGGCATCCTGAAATGGAGATCTTATCCTCAGCTATAGCTTTACTTAGATGTAAACAAAAAACACTAGTATGCACTATTCATTGTTTTCTCCTTGTCCTTGCTTTCAGTCTTAATTTTTTCACAGTGTCATTGAAAGGGAATTATGCTGTGTGCTTAATAATAACTAACACCCATATCTGGATTTCTGTTTTCACTCTACTATTCTGGTGTAAAGTAACCAGAACTGAACAAAGTTATTCCAGGTATTAATGACATATAATCTTATTCACATCTTCATAACTTTGTGTCATACTTTCTATATTATCTTTTACTGCTTTGATTACATAAGGTAATTTGAGCTCCATTAAATAAGCCATGTAGCATGTACACCTGTATACATACACAGCTTTACTCTGTAGTTTTAGTCTCCCAGAGAGAGGCTAAGATATTTTCCTTGGATGCTTAGTCATGGATACCTTAGTTTTGATCTTCTTTGGATGCTACTTGACATTTACCACCTCTGACTTTTATGTGCCTTTTGTTGCCAAGGTGGGAAAATTTCTTAAGTGTTACTCCTGAGGAACAGTAGGGCCATAAGAAGGTTCTGGCTAAGCATTGGCTTTCTGCTCAAGAGACTGGGATGATCATATGTCTGCACTTATTCGCTGAAGTTCCCACCTAACAATCATACATCCTCACAGTTTTATGTCATGGTTTGCATTTAATATTTCTAGCCTCTTTATTGAGGTTTCCAGCAATGTTCCTTGTTTTTCAGTGTCATGAGTTACTGAGTAGTGCAGCGTGCTGCCCCTCTTAGGGAACCGAGGATGCTGCCTCCAAACTCCTCCCAGCTCTGGAAACAGATACTTGTTGCAGTTTATCTAACCTAGATCTAGACAGCAGAAAAATGAATTGGATAGTATAGCTATGTGCAGTTAATGAGGCTATCTAGAGGAAGCTGACAAAATACAGGCATTGGTTGTGAAATGCCTCCTTAGAAAGAAGAAAAATTATGAAAGTTAAGTAATGATATTTAAAGTCCAGCTGAGTGCCTATCTCCATGGTCACCTGTCTCATGCTGACACTACATCTCATTGAACAGCAGATCTGGCTATTATTCAGCATTGCTTCCAGTATTTGGCTCGGGTACTCTGGCCTCTTATCAGCTGCAATTCCCAGATGGACACAGAGACAGCCACTCGCCAAAATTGGTGTTCGAGTTCTGGACAGGGGCAGGAGACATTCCCTCTTATTTGTCTTCCTATCCCTCTACTTTAAAAATGTTAGAACTCACTTTTTGCTGTTCTGTATTGACATGCCATCAACACAGGTCAGAATCTGTGACGGGAGAAAGTGACTGAGTCGTCCCAGCGTTTCTCTCACAAGAGCCAAATGGACACAGCACACATGTGCTATGGAAAGCTCCTATGGAAAGCTCCATCTGAAATTAGTCATTGGCTCAGCCAGAGCAGCAGTTTGAATTACTGCTGGGTGACTGTCCCAATAGCAAGGTTCTACTTAGTACAGGATGCTCATGAGTATTTGTATTGTTCTTCAGTCTTATGAACCTGGGAAACCCCCTAACTCCACACTCTTTGAAGCTAGCACATTCCTACAGGAGTTTTCAAGCAGGATGAATCAAGATTTTAAAAAACCCTGACAGTGTTAGAGGTATTTCAGACTTACATTAATTACTTGCTTACACTTTAATTACTTACTTACTCCAGTACTTGCACATGCCACATCCCACTCCTCTGCATGAGACATGGTGTAGCTACAGCTTCTTCTTTAGCTCCTTTGCTGGGCTCAGCAAAGAAATTTAATGCTTAAAGTGAATCATTCACTTTTGCAGCACTTGGGAGTTAAATATCATGTTATAAACAAGTCCTGTGACTCAGAGCCCTCAAACCTGAGCTCATTCTCTCCCTAATCTGTAGAGGTGACAGGTCTACTGATGTGTTCAGGCCTACCCCACTGATCAAAAATGTCTTTAGTCTGCTAGCACTTCCCTGTCTGCTTTAATTAGTTCATAATCTCATGGGAAAGATGTAGCACAGCACCAGGTGCAATAGGGTTCCTATTTTGTAGATGAAGCTCAGTGAAACACTCATGTAACCAGCAGTAATTTTCAGACAAGAAAGCCAGCAGTCCTCCTGGTCCCTTTCCTTTACAAATCTTCAAAGTCAGTAGTGACACCGTGCTGTGAATGACCAGAATCCTGCTTTTCCCTAGGGTTTCACCTGTGCGATATTTGCACACATTCCATGGGAGCGGAGCAGCGGCAGGGAGCCAAAGGTGGGCATTTTTGGGCATATCTGGATAGATACAGCAATCTGCATTCTTCTCCCAGTCTTGCTAGACCAAGTAGCTTTATTTTGGAAGCTGCAGAGTGGCTCTGCTTAGCTAGTATAAGACTGGTGGTGTACTAATATATGATTCCGTGCCTTTTGCAGGCAGCGTTTGTTGCACATATGGTCTGGAGACTGCAAAACTGCAGTGAGGAAAGCACTGAGCCTGAACTAATAAGGTCTGTCTGGCAGTACAATGCAAATTGTATAGACAAGGAGAGACCCAAACCCAGAGCTTTATGAGGAAGGCAGGACCAGGACCTAAAATGTAGTTGTTTTTTTGTTTTCTGTTTCTTTCAAAGATGACTCTGTGCCACAGTAAACATGGCTGCAACTCTGTCTGCTAGTTGAGAGTGCTGGCGAAAGGAGCTCACATCTGCCTGCAATTGACTGTGTAGACATATCCTACGTGGCTTCTGTACTGGAGCTGGATCCTTTCTGGCTAGCTCTGAATATGGGCAGAGTTCACTTGTGTCTCTTTGTACCCACTCCGATAGGCGTACCCAGATCAAGGGGATGTAGGCTTATGGGCATTAGTCTTTTACTGAGGTGCGAAAAGCCTTTTTAGGGCCGGCAGCCATATGAATTCAGTGTAATAGGTTGTAATTGGGCATGTCCTGGGTTGTTTGCGCTCTTAATACAACACAGGGTTCGTAATTTGACACAGCTATATCCCATTCTGTCACAATGGTTGTTTGCCAAGATTTATTCTTTTAACAAGGAACACAGATTCTTTTAATGTCGGAAAGCTAATGAGGAAGGCTTTTCCAAATGCAATGTATTTACACAGAAACACCAATTTGTATTTCTTTTCTTTTCTTTTCTTTTCTTTTCTTTTCTTTTCTTTTCTTTTCTTTTCTTTTCTTTTCTTTTCTTTTCTTTTCTTTTCTTTTCTTTTCTTTTCTTTTCTTTTCTTTTCTTTTCTTTTCTTTTCTTTTCTTTTCTTTTCTTTTCTTTTCTTTTCTTTTCTTTTCTTTTCTTTTCTTTTCTTTTCTTTTCTTTTCTTTTCTTTTCTTTTCTTTTCTTTTCTTTTCTTTTCTTTTCTTTTCTTTTCTTTTCTTTTCTTTTCTTT
>NW_010163708.1:35764-74740 GCF_000695765.1 Mesitornis unicolor
CTCTGCTCTTCTCCTCTTTTCTCTTCTCCTCTCCTCTCCTCTCCTCTCCTCTCCTCTCCTCTCCTCTCTTGCTTCTCTCCCCCCCCACCCTGTCTTCTTTCAGACAATACAGCTTTTGCAGAATGTTGTGAGGACAGTTTTGCTCCAAGCCCCCAATCTTGACGTAAGCAGTAAAGTAGCTCACTTCCTGTACTTTCTGTGAACTTTCTGACAAATAAATGAAGCCATATTTGATAGGAACTCATAAATGCTTCTTATGTTGCTCTTTGGAGAAGCGGGTAAATTACCATACAAAAAAGACCTCAATGATTTCCCAGTGTAAGTCCAAAAATAATCTTTCATCCAATATTCCAGAAATTGGACTTTATAGTGTGGAATGGTGCCCTTTATTGGAAACACTGAGTCTGGGACCCTGAATACTGCAAGTCAGGTATTGACAGAGAGGCATCCGGATTATGGACCTACTTTCTTATTTTAAGCTCTTTTACATTGCTAATACATGTTTCTGTACTATTTTGAAAGTTCTCCCTGAATTTCTACTGTTCTTTCTCAGAAAATCCTTCCTACCTTTATCTCCCTACCATTGTTATTGGTCTTTTAGGCTGGCTTCGTCTTGATGTCTTGGTTCTTTCCAAACACCATTGGTTTGAGAATCACCTACTCTTGAGCTCCTGCCATCCAAAACAGCCTTCTTGTATCTCTGCTTCACTGCCTTACCACTTATTCCAAACCTCAGCAGAAAGCACAGTTTCTTTTTTTAGCTATATTAACATCAGCTCCCTCAAACATTGACCTGTAATTCAGTGCTTTAACTTCTTCACCATACAGCCCTACTGACTATAAACCACCGTCTTGTAACCTAAATGAAGACAACTTCTCTTCTGTAACTGAAATGCCATTTAAACATGTGGCATTTGGTTTAAACTTTTTCCGTGTGAATGTTTAAAAAAGATTCTATATGTATATTTGGTAGAGATGTTGTGCTAAGGGTGGGAGGTGGGGGGGAAAATTGGCAAGCTTTGGGCTGCTAGGTACGCTGGTATGCTCACCAGCTTTTTTGGGGGAGTAGGGGGAAGGGGGTTATCTAGCTTCTTGCTTTTTGCTGTGTCAGCAAGACTGAAGATTTCAGAAAGAGCTGTACCATATCCTCTGCAGGAGAAAATGCAACTGTATTTCTGACTTTATGGGGATGACAGAGGATTTCTTTTTGGTTAATAGAAAGCAGGGCCTTCTGGTGCCATAGTGAAATGATCCAGGAAGGTGTTGAGACGAGTAATGATTCGATTCTCAGCACATGTCTAGGCTTGTTCCCTTAATGTCTTAATACTAAATGCTCTTGTACAAAACCTTCTTGTTCAGGAATTGTGCATGTATTTTACTTAAATATGAGTGGGACACATATAGAATAAGTTAAGTGAAGCAGACAGTATTGTACAAAATGGGAAACTCATTCAGAGTGTGAATTTCTGAAGGTTGTGTATGATGATAACGATGGTAATCTACTTAGACAAAGAACAACTCATCAGCATCAGATTATGTTGCTTCATACACTGGCATTAATTACTTTTGTAATTAGAAATAGACGTCTAGTCTAAAGTCCAGTTTCAAAAAATAATTGGGGCACCTGGAGACCTAAATTGACTGGGAGTTGATAGGGAAATTGATAGGTTTCTAGGAAATGTATGTACCGTCCATATTTCTGTCCCATCATTATCGGAAGGAAGCTGAATTCCAACAGAAACTAAGTCAAGGGAACTTCAACAACTTAACTGATGCATCTAAATATATTTCAGGGTGGTCTAACTAAAAATGGCAGAACAACACTCAAAGACTAGATGAACTTCTTATGAATTATGGAAATTTCACAGCCCTGTATTAATCACTTTGCAACAATAACAGAACTGCAGCATTTCTGCAGCAGTCTCTTAGGACTAAAAGTTGTCATTGAAAAACAGGAATGTGTGTGATGGGATGAGAGACAAAAGCTGCTGTGCAAGGAGTATCACTTATGATGAATCTGAGGCAGTAAACAAATTTTAGATGTAAGTTTTAGGCGAAACTAAAAGACTTCTGATCTGTATCTGTCTCTTTTGGAAGATCTTTCCTATGGACTTTAACAGCAGGGTCCATTGTGAAGCTGATGATATTCACCCTTATCACACTGCCCTTTTCTCATGTGTTCTGGAACAGTTCCAGGTGACACCATGGTGTAACCATCTCAGAGTGAGTCTGTACCTGGTGTCTCAGCATGTGAACAGGAGCCTGTTCTTAGTCAGTTGTTTGTACTGAGACAGAATGGATTATTAATAGTGTTAGCCAAAAAAGGAAAATACTTTTTAAAAAATAAACACAGAGAGGTATTGCTATTTTTCTTGGGACATATTCAGATATTGGCCTTTTTGGTCAGCAAATGCAGTTTCATGGTCTTTCATGGCCTTTGATCTCCTGAAGAGACAGCAAACTTCCCACCCATCCCAAATTACTGCCTGAGCTAGCTGGGAGACAAAAATACCACTGTTACAAGGTGAAGTGGTACCCCCTTTCTTTCCCCTGTAGTGCAGAGGATAACTTGGCAGGGGTACAAATCAGGTTTCAAAACTCTGCCACCACAATGTGGAGGGAAGTTCAGACAGAGCTTTTCTTTGGTCTCAATGTTGTGTGGAGTGTGTGGCAGGGGTCTGTCCCAGTGCTAGCAAGTATGCTTTCTGTCTTGAGAGAACCCGAACAAAACTTCGTAGTTTTTCATATAGCTTTTTTCCACAGTAAATTGTCTGGAGGCAGTTACCCAGAATATCATTAACACAGAAAGGGAAGCTGAATTTATTGTGCCCAAATGTTACACTGGTGTTTACAGAAATTCTGATCTTTAAGTTTCTTTCTAAACATAATCTGTTTTGTATATGTTATAGTAACCCTGTCTGGGGCTTTAAATACTAACAGAAGACTATAAAAACTAAAATTTCTTTTTTTTTTTCAACTCATTAGATGCATTTATAGATCTAGAATATTCTGTATACCCCATTTTCTACTTCAATATACAAAAATTAAAAGCCTTAGAATTTAACTAGAAACATAGAGCTAAATAATGTTTTGTTTATGGCTTGTGTTGTATTAACATTGTTGCTTTTCGTTATAGGGTGATGCTGGGGAAATGATGAATTTTGTTGAAAATGTTATCAATTATGTGCTTTCAAAATAAAGCTTCACATTTTATTACTAATGGGGAAAAAAACTGGGCCAAATTTGACTCATGTAGCCTGCCTGAATCACTAAAGTAATCAGATTTACATCAAGGTTGGGCTGGGTTGAGTCTCCCCTCGCTGAAGAGAAAGCTCAAGACTTTTGACTCTTAATTAGGAGAAACACACAAACATTTAAATACTGCTCTTAAGTAGGATTAGGCAATGAGTGCAGAGTTCAAGACATGGGGAGGCTCCTTCTGCAGGCATTGATGGCTGATCAAACCCTGGAGACGTGCCTGGTGGGAGGCTGGAGCCTGGGCAGCCAGCAGATAGGGTGGCCTGAAGCTGTCCCCTGCCTTGGTAGACTGAGATAAAACAGGGTGTGTGGCAGATTTGCCTTGCTCAGCTAGCACGGGAAAAGCACAGATTTGCCGTGTTGTTGTAAGACTTTTACCTCAGATTAATTATTTTGCAGGACTGAAAGAGGTTTGCAAGATCCCTCAACCCCATACACAGGCAGCCGGGAGTGCTTCCTGACTCCTGTCCATGGACACTACTGAAGGGCGGACAATGTGTGAAGTATTTCCATTCTGGTGCCTCTTGTGGCCTGGTTTCCAAAGGGAGAAAATGCAGAGATGTGGGCTGGAAACAAGCTATGGGCTGGTTTACAATCCTGGTGGTTGAGGACAGTGTGGAAAGAGCTGAGGAGGGCACCAAAGTACAATGTGTGCTTGGCCTATCGCACTCTGTCATGTAAAATCTTCCGTAATCCACTGTGAACTAGTGATGAATTCTGAACCCACTGCTCCAAAAAGGTCATAGGTTCAGAAAATGACTTTTCTGAAAGCTGGAAACCTACACCTAATTTTCAGCCTGAATTTTGTAATGGCTGGCTTATAAGGCTTTGTTCTTATGCCAATTCATTGTCTTTAAGCTTAAAAAGCACTTTCCCTTTTCTGGTGTTTATTCTCCAGCTGTATTTACAAAGAGTGACTGTATTCCCTCTCTGGCTTGGATCTGTCTGACTAAATAAGCCACTGTCTTCTAATTTCCTCTTGTAAAATAAACTTCTCATTGCTTGGATCATCCCAGCAGCTATTTCTGCACCTGTTCTGATATGCGCTCCCTTTCCATCAACGTGGGTGACCTCAACGGGCATCAAGACTTGAGGTTTCACAAGGACCTTGTATTGGTGGCTTTCATACTCCTAGAAATACCTTTCTGGATTCATTCTCAGATCATATTGCCTTTTTCATAAGTGCACCATATGGTGCATAGGCATCCTGTGACTGACTGGTATATGCAGGTTTTTCACTGCTGAAGAAGTAGTCAAAGAGTTTGAGTCTACGAACTCACAGTTGCCCTCAAGATTTTGAACTCCAGTTAAGTGATCCCAACTTCCAAAAAAGTACGGCTAAACGCCCAGTTGCAGAACATGAACCAAAGCAGTCAAAGAGCAGATGTCTTGGTTATGATATCAAAATCACTTCCGGTGTCAAATGTTAGATCTGGCAACATTTGCATGTGTGGAGACGTATTTTGTTTCTCTAACCACAGTGTTAGACAAAAATTGAGATGATGGTATTAATTAAGCAGTAAAGCAATGCCAAATCTGTGTGGGATGTAGGTAGTTTTAAAAGGATTAAGCACTTTATAAATAAAGTACATCTGGAAAGTGAAACTTCTGGTACCCCAGAAAACTCTCTCCCACCCATTGAATTCCTTCTTGGCTGTGCTCACCTGCCTCAACCAATGCGAGCCAGCAGCAGGCTTGCCTCCCATTGCTTTGCGCTTTCTCATCACCTTAATCCAAATCTCAGGGATACCTGTCTCATGCTGTTTCTCTGGACATTTGATATTGTTTAGGATTTGTTTTGCTGAAGGCTTCTGTCTGTGCGCGTGTGTGTGTGTGTGTGTGTGTGTGTGTGTTTAAAGAGAAGACATTTCAGGTCAGCCAGTGGCTTCCTTAACTACTTCAATCTGTGTCTCTGTGGTAATATTGCTTGTGTAAAATTGTTTGTTATTGCTCAAAATTTCAATATATTTCATGTGATGATGGATTTAAAAGCAAAATATTGTTATTCAGTTAAACAAAACATGATCAATATTTTCTCAAGGTGTTACATCTGTTATAAAGCTGACTCACAAATATCCACAATATAAACAAATCTGGAATGCCTTTTCTTAATTTACGGGTCCTCCTGGATTTATATCTTCCTTATAATCTGCTAGAAATCCAAATTCATGCTTAGTACCATATGTACCATAGAAGAATCTTTGTTGGAATTTACTTCCCATCCAATATCACAACACATATGTTACACAACACAGAAAATATGTGTAATATTTCATTTTTCCCTCACTGTGGCCTCATGCTTTCTTTGCTTTGCTTTTTCCACCTTCCAGAATGTAACTCAATATACTAAATATTGGAAACGTATATGAAACCTCCAATATTCCGTCAACTATAGATGTGCTAAAATATTTGCATTTAGAAAGGAGTCTTGATATCTGCCATTATGGTGATGATCTAGGTGGGAGGGAAGAGTGTGAGCGTGTGTGTCTGTATGTGTATTTGTCTCTGTGTACAGGTATGTGGTTGGAATGGAAGACCCTGCCATTTCCCTGCTGGCTTCTTATTTAGCAGTGGTTGTCATAGACAGGATGAAGTTTCTGCTGCAAAAAGAGTAATTCAGGTCTTATTACCACAAGTAATAATACTTGCTGGTATTAAAAACTCTTAAAATTTGGTCTGGAAAGAGTAAAAATAAATAAAAGATCATATAGTAGGAGTGCTTCTGCCCATGCCAGGAGGAAATTGCTTGGCAAAGAAAATACCTGAAATCCTTTAAAAGTTTTTTTTTGTACCAGTTTCAGAGTGATGCTGGCCTGACTTCCAGCTGACTAATGGCAGCTCCATGGAGAGTAACATCAGTGCCCATTCCTTAGTTATTACCAATAATATATCACTTGGGAAATAAACAGAAAGATAAATGACAGGACAGATGTCTAATGAAGCAGAGGTTAAGGAGTGTTAAACTGTGCTGGACACCATCCGACATGCCAGTGTTAAATTATGCTGAATGCCCTGAGCTCCCTCCCCATAAAAGGTCAATGCTCTGGGTATGTTCCTGGATGATTTATGAAATCTAAGAATGGCCCACATGCCTATCTCTATGGGAGGTGAGCAGCTTGCAACATTGTCAACCGCAGCCCCATAATAAACCAAATTTAAACATCACTCAAATCAATCCATCTTCGTCACTTGCTCCATTGCATACCTCTTCTGCCTTATTCTCATCAGCCAGCCATGACATGGCGTATTGTTCTTCATATGTGCCCCTGTAGCTATTTTACAAGTGTGCGGTGTTCTCTGCTAATATTAGAAACCCCCTGAAAATGGCTGTTTCTTTTGGACCAGGTCAGGCTTGGTCAGTCTCTCTGTTGTTTCCATGTTGTAGGTGGCTGAGTAGATGGCATTTTCCTGTCCTCAGAATCATTTGTCCTGTATTTGTAGGTTAGATGCAAATACAGTATTTATAAAGAAAACATTTTAATTTTGCCTTCCATATTTACTTACAGCAGAATAAGCTAGCTCTCTTTCATACCTGAGGAGTTTGATTCCCTCTACTTAAAATCTTTCTGAAGTAAATCGCACACTGTGCCAGCACAGGAATCCATTTGCATTGCCCGCAGTGACATATCTATCAATGGGCAATAAGATATATCCTAGTTGTAGTTGATGTAAACAGTATTGGTTTCTGTACCTCTTCCAGATGATGACCACTCTTTCAGTTTCTTCTTTTCTTGCACCTCAATATCTATTTTCTGCTTGATGGAGCAGTGGTAGATTTTTCGGCTTGATGAAGCAGTGGTAGATAACTCAATTGTATCTGGTACTTTTGAGGTTACATAGCTTAATGATTTTCTCCCTATTCCTGTTTTCTAAGCTACACTATAAGACTCACCAGCCTGTTACTAGAGGAGGATTTTGAAGGAAGGGAAGCAGATCCTCATAAGGCCATTTTGGCTTTAGTTCTCCACCTGGAGAGCAGGCATGCAAGGATTCAAAGCTTCCATTTTCTGTCTGCCTCCTGACACAGCCAAGGTGAAAGGAAAGATTCTGGTGAAGTAGTAGGGTACCAGGATGCAATTTTCACTACCTTTTCAGACAATGCATCCAAGAAGTTGGAGGTCTCATGTGGTGCAGTCATCTGAAAGTCCTGTTAACTTGAGCTGTTTCACAATACTGAACATAAATATGGTGGCTGAAGGTGAAGGACCTTACTCTTCAAAGAAATCCTAGACACTGCCTGTTAGCAGATGCTGCAGGTAACCCTACTCATTGTTCAACAGAAGGGCAGGAAAAAGATACACATTCTGCCTTTTGCCTAGCTTTTTCTTTGTGCTTTTAGTATAACTTGCCACTCTAAGCCATTTTGCAAAGACAGAGTCACAAGGGTTGCTTGATGTTCCATGTGTTTTTTGCTGTCCAGCAGGACTCTCTCATAAACAGGGTGTGGGCTCCTGACAGCCACTGGAAGTGCTTCCCAGAAGGGAGTGGGCTCTTCCAAGATGAATAAAGTGGTTTATTACCAGAATAATTCAGAGGGGTGTGATTTAACAACTGTTATAATTGAAAAATGGGACCAAAGGCACAGAACTTTTTAGAACTCCTTGGACTGAAGTTCTGATAATGCATTATTGTCAATAATGCTGTATTTTTCTGGCTTTCTGCTGTATAGATCACAGAATCACAGGACCTCCCTGGGAAGGTAGAAGACAGAGACGGATGTCTTACATCTGATCATGTCTAAGAAGTGGAAAGTGTCAGAGAACTAGAGGTCTCATTGAGAAGACACAAGAAGGACTAAAAAAAAAAATCCAGAAGACAAAACTTAATTTTCTGTTAAGTCAGTACCTACAGGAAATTATCTTGGAAAACATGCAACAAAATGGGTACAAATACATTTTAATCTGATCAGTTACTCAATTTAATTAAAAGTACTCAGAGGCTGATCTGAGTTGAACCATGATACCAAGTTTACAAAACAAATTATGAAGAAACCAAATCAATAAAGGCTTCTTCTAGGATAAAGTAGAGTCTAACTTATGTATTTGTCAGTCAACTGGAGTTTAATGTTATCACTGAAATCCTTGGAGGGTATCTACACTAAAAATAAAAGCAGGTTGATCCTTCCTTCAGAATGGACCCCTGGTTGTGTTTAGTTCCATGCAAATAGGTCAGATGTCACTTGGGCTGATGAAGGAAAGGTAATCACCTAAGACTAAGCACATTGTTTTCTTAGTTGCTTGACTACTGAAACAGGCATTACTCAGCCATGCTAACTGAAGACCTACTAGCTCTAAATAGCAACACCTCAGTCTGCTTTTCCTGCCTTGCTTGCTTGTGAAATTCCTCTGCTCAGCATGTCTTCAAGGCTTTCAGTGCTAAGGTAAGTGAAATCACCTCAACCCACTTTCGCCCATTTCCATACAACAAGACACTTTCTTACTCTTGTTTCTCATATTGTATTCCCACTAAAAAAACCTGGAGAAAGTGCATCATTTAAAGTCATAAGACATGAACTGGAATTTATATTCTAATGGCCACCAAGACGGAATCTTGCTAATGTCAGAGGTCAAATACTTATGTCAATAACATTTTATTCAGTAGCAATAAAAAAATTAATCCATGCACCAATAAAACCCCTCTGGACCTTCATACCTCTGTGCGTATTATATGTGTTCCTCTATACAAGAACAGTTAGTATTTTCCTATGTTTTGTTCCACATGGGCTTTATGATTCTGATTTTGTGTTTTCAATGAAAAAAAGATTAGATGGGGCCATTTAAGCAATAGCAATTCTAGTTGCAATCTCAGTGCTTTAAGTCCTTTCCAAAAAAGTGATTTAGAGGCAGTCAACAGATTTGAGTGTCCATTTGGTATGGTGAACCATTATAATGGCACCTGGTAGCATGGCTGGAGCTAAAGAGCTGTCAGCAATCTAGAGCTGTGTGAAGAAATTTTGAACATGAAGTACAATGGGTGAAATTTGGCTTTATGCCTGTGTCATTAAACAGCAAAAAAGCACTTCGGAAGATTTCAGTTCCTCTGGATGTATTTTTTCTCTGCTTTGTTTGTTGCCAAAAGGGGAGCTATTATTTTAGTGAAAAATACTTTCCCTTCTCTCTCTGTTTCTTTCTTTTGAGAAGGGGAGCCAGTGTCATACTATAGCACTGGAGCTGAGGACAGGAGGGTAGAAAAGGGTCAAAGAGTAGAGCATGCTGTCTGCTTGGAGAGGCAAAACTTTAGCAATGTAACCAATAGCACTCTGAGCACTTGTAAATAAGAAAAAAAGGATGCCCTCTATTAAGACGATCAGAAAAAAACCCTGCTAGATTAACTTTCCATGTAAAAAAGCCAGTTGTCCAGTGTCTCACATGAAATACATTTCAATAGCTTAGAAGTATAAAGGAGAGTGCAAGATTTGATTTTGATTAGGAAAATCCTCTTTTAGGAGTAATTTCCTGGAAATATTCAGGTGTGCACTTCAGTGACTGCCCTAGATTGAGAAACTATAATTTAATTCAAAAGTATTCAAATGCTTTTGTATAGCGTTTACACAGATACCAGGTTTTCTTTAATGTTCCAAATTAGCCAGAGCAACAGAGGGTGTTTACCTGTGGTGGTCTTTCTGTTTAAGAAAGGTAAAATATGTTGGGGGGTTCACCACTAATAAAACTCTCAGCAGTCTTTTCAGTTGTTTTTGCATGCAGAGGTTATTTGGAGAAGGGGTGCAAACGGTGCAGTTGTGTGGATGCCTGATGAGGGTACTGCAGCTTCCTTAATCAAGGCAAATAAATTGCTATGACTCTGGGAGGTGCCTCCCTTCTCATTAAAAGCAGTGAGTTAGTCGGATCACTGAGTTTTTCTCCTTTCCATTTACATCTTGAAATCTGATCATCTTCTTATAGAAGTAGGTGGAAAAAATCCTGTTGACTGTAACACTAGAGTTTTTTTCCTGGGAAGAAAGAGTGCCTTCTTGCTTAATTCTTAACTAGTTTTTGTACCCAAAACTATAAATCTTTCAGTCTCCATTTCCTGACACACTCAAGTGGAAACTGAAAAATATCCTTATTTTAACTTTTATTACATATCAAATTTTGCAAAGGTTTCTCTGCCAACACAAATGAATACAGGTTGGGAAGCAAGACTGTGAAACGGCTGAAAGCTGGTGATACTCACTTAATGAGCAGTACACTCTTGCTTTGACATGTATTTCTAAAAGCAGAATTCAAATCACATACTTGTAAGGCTGTTCAAAAAAAAAAATGAAAGAAAGAAAAAGAATCCAAGTGAGAATTTTCACAGCTCCAATTAGCAGTTTCAAGACAGATCTACATTTTGTGATCATTTCAGATTTTTTGGGCTGAAAACTGAATTATGAGTTGTTTTTTCAGATTTAGGGAGGGATTTTGTCTCTCTTTTGTTTACTTCCACATACTTGAAATAATCGGCTTGATTTTCTGTGACCCACAACAATCACTTTGTAGTATTAAGAAGAAGGAATTATAAAGAAGGACACAATAACCTTCATTTGGGCATTTTCTGTGCTCAGCAACAGTTCAAGTCTCTGATTCTGTGATGAGATCAGTTTCAAGATGATCCAGCTGTAAATGATTACCTGGTCATGCAGTCTGGAGAGTCAAAGGTGCTTTGTCCATAGTGTTAAACAAATAAATCACTTGGATTGTTGAAATAAGCCTGAAGATATTTTATACAAAGTGGAACAGTCGCCAAAGAAACAGGATTAAAACTTCCCACCTGACAGGACTGCAGCTGCTCAGGCCACTCACTGGAGTGGTGGGTGGTTAGAGTTCATATTCCTGCAGGAATTCGAACCTCCAACTGGTTTGAGGTTTTTTTTAGATGCCTTGGGAGGAAAGGAAAATGACCCAGCAAAATTAAATTTAAGCATCGTTGTTGGGTTGAGTTGTTTGGGTTTTTAAAATTTTTTTCTGCTGAAGCGAAGGATATGTTATCTCCACAGATCTACATGTGACCAGGCAAAGGGATGTATACTCCATTTCTGGCAGGGCATGCATTTTGCTGTGGGTGTAAGGGAAAGCTGCTGAGTCTTCAGTGCAGTAGGACCTTAAAACATGAATTTGGGGGTCTACTGTGTGCTTAAAATCAAACAAATGGCTAGCACATTACTGGATTGAGGATGCAGCCTCTGCAAGAGGAGTGTCTTTGTATCCATAAAATGAAAATAGTGTTTATTGGTTGTATTTTACAGGTGCGCTGCAGATTAAACTCAGACCTTAAAAAGACTCACAATTTGGGAGAGGCACTGCATACAGGACAGAATACTATTAAAAACATCTCTTTGTGATGATTTTTGACAGTAGCTTCACTACCTGGTTTTGCAATGTATTGCTTTTATTTGTCCAAGTCCCATTATAAGGAGTAAGATGCTTGCACCATTAAATCTGACAGCTCTTTGCATAATTTGGCAAGGATTTGGAATGACCATGTGAACCAAGAACAAAAGTTTTTACACTCTGGAGTGAGAAAATACTCAGGGCATTGAATGGAAAGATATTGAATGTTTTCCTTTGGCACTACGCATTTCCAAATGAGTTGTTCTGCCAATTATTGCATTTTAGACCTATAAAAAAAGAAACAAAATATTTAAAAGGTGTTAAATTTAATGGCATTGTGCTCCTCTTGCAGTTGCATTCTGAATAGAAGAAACTGGAAATGGAAATGCAAGAGCCTGATTTAGCTTAATGTTATTTCTGTAAAGCTGATGAGCTAAATGGAAAGTAGGAGAATATATCTTGAGATATCAGGAGCCAAGGAGATGGTTTTCTCCACTCTTCTCATTGAAAGATGTCTGTAAGAAAATATCTGGGGATGCTCTGAAGATATTCCCGCTCAGGACTGTAAACTCCATTTACTCCTGATTTGCACATCTGTTCCAAACTTGGACCAAATGCTCCATCTCCCCTCCAAACCACCCCAAATGTGATATATTATTCCATGAATAGCTGAACAAGTGAAGCTTGCTCTGCTGTGGAAGTGTATCTCCTTCTCTTTGCACCACAGCAATCTTTGGTTTCTCTGAAGCCTAATGCCTTTCCCACTGCAATCCCTCATTCTCCCACTCACTTATATGCCACGAATTATTAATCTTAGGTCTTTTCTACATTCACCTTTGCTCCAGCCTCACCATACTTACAGTGTCTCTTCACACTTTTTAACCTGGCATTTTTCTCACCTTTCAGAATCTCTGCCTAGATAAAGTTATGCAGAGTCTGCTCCCAGTTGAACTCAAATGTGAATATTTTTCCCTGATGTAGCTGCTGACTTATAAGAAGCCAAAGAACTTTGCAGAGTTGAAGATTTTGGTCCCTTCACCACATTTGTTTGAAATGAGCTGTTGCATCCCAGTGTTATTTGGGTGGCATGTTGCTAAATGAATAGCCTGACAGCAGAAGCCTTTTTCTCAAAGTTGCTAGAATAATAGGAAATTAAAGTGTCTCCCTGTCCTTTCTGCTGCATGGTGACCTTTGACTCCAGAGTGGATTTGGTTTGAATTCCTTTTTCCAAGCATACGTTTTTGCATTCAAAGGTTTTATACCTTGGCCACTGAGAGGCAGGAAAAACAGATGCAAACCAAATGCTGCACCAAATTCTTTCAAAGGAGTTAGACAATAGATCCTCGAGTAATCTCACTGCTTGAGCCCATCTCATACTCTGGTTTGCCCACAAGTCCTCCAAAGACTGGTGGCCAGGGAAAATCACTATGTATCCAGTTTACTTAGATAGACAGTGGTTATTCCTCCTTCCTAATTGCAGGTCTGCTGTTGGAAGTAAATAAAATGAGCAATAGCACTTTATTAAGGTCTTGTTTGAAAGTATCTGTGCAAAATTCTTACCTTCTTGACAGATGAAGACTGGTATCCCAAAGCTTGCCAGTACTCCCATGTAAAGGAAAGAGGACTTAAATGATGCAGTCATGGCCCAGTCCCACAAATTTATGTCCCCAAAGCTAAAGAAAGCTTGCTTGCGCATTGCAAAGGCTCGGCAGTGGTTTTGACTGCATACATCATGGAAGCAAGTTTTATCTCTGTCAGACCGAGCCCATGTCCCCTCCTCTGGGACATCACATCCCCTCATAGAGTGGTCTTGGAATGGTTTATCTTCTGACATAATGAGGGAATTCATAGCATCTGTTTAATTTTTATGTTTGATGATACTGAAGGAAAGTCAGGCCTGTTATAATAGGATATCATTTGGTGGCCATTACTTATATAAAAAAAACCCACCCCAAAACCAGAAATAGACAAAGTTTAGTTGCAATCAGTCCTGGCCAGTGTTGCATGGAAAATTATTCTTTTATGTAAAAAGATTACATTCTATAAAATTTTAATTAAAAAAAAAACAACAAAGAAAAAGAAAAAAAAGAAAAAGCAAATCTACCCACACTGGTACAAATGTAAAGATTTCTCTTTTTTTGAGAGAATATCTACTTTCTCCCTCATTCTTCTCTCTTTTTTTTCTGGAGCAATGGAAATTGTGTAAGTGGACATTTTCTACCATTCCTGAAGCCCTAGAGGAGGCTGTGGATTCAGTCGAATTTCTACCCTTTGTTGTCTGAACAGGTTCAGATTTTTATTTTTTTTTGCTCCTTTCTCTATCTCTTACATAGGTGTGCTTAACACCTACGTAGGTGGATTGAACACGTCCGGTGCCTATCAAGATTTTACATTAAGCCAAAGTGAATATATTTGCAGTCCACTACCCATAAAATTGTATAGATACAGTGATCCAATGACTGTTTATACATGGTGGGATGTGAAATACAACTGAAATCAGGCCTTCACTTTCCTGTTGTTCTAATTTTATTTAAAGTAATCTTACATTAGATTTTTTCAACAAAGCCTTTTGGGCTACAAGTGAAAACATCCACAAATAAAATCCTGGTTTGCTATCCTTATTTGCTCTAATAAGCTCTTAAAAAAAACCCCAACAAATAAACCCCAAAATCTAATACTCCCTCCTACCCAGCTGAAACTTTTGCACAGAAATGGAGTGAACTCAGAATTAGGCCAGAGGAATGAGTCTAGTTAATTTAAATACATTATCAAATGTTTGCATTCATGGCTACAGAATGCTGTAGAGGACCACAGTATAAATGAGTCCAAAAATAATTACATACATTTAGGAAAGATAGATCTATCCATGGTTATTACAGTTTAGATCAGCTTTAACCTCAGCCTCAGCGAGACCCTAAGCTACGGTGGAAGGGAAGCCAGAGGAAAGGCTATTTTGTAAAATCTGTCCTGTAATCTCTCCCTACAGACACTACTGGCCAATATTGTACACATGCTGCTGAAGATTACTAAAGGGATTTTTTTTCTGATACAATACAACTATTCTTATTCCTAAAATAAATATTAAGATAATATAACTGATAACAAGATAGACATTTAAGCTAGCTTTCAAATGTTTTTCTGCAATCAGATGTGATTCTAAATAATTAAATGACTGTCATGTCTTGGGATATCAAAATGATTTTATTTATTTATTTATTTTATTTATTTATTTATTTATTATCAAAATGATTTAGCTGATACTGCTGTGGAGGTTTCCTTGATTTTTCTAAATGTCCTAAAGTACTTTAAAGATTCTTATGAGTTTAGCTATTATTTTGTAATTGGGAATTTTTCAAAAGCTAAATTTGCTTCACATGCTGTAATCATTATATGTCAATGTGGGCCAGAACTAGAGCTGTATGGAGAACAAAAATTCTGTTTTGTGGAGAACTTCAGAACTTTATTCTAAATTCTAGTGCCAAATTGTCTATTAAAAAAGCTGAAAACTACTTTTAATGGTTTCTATTCATTTTGGCTTTTAAAAGCATATGAAGTACCACAACATAAAAAAGGCATTTACAGTAGAAATACTGATACATTTTCCCACAAAATACAAAAACGTGCTGCTTTTTTAAAAAACATTTTTATAAGTCCTTTCTCCTTCAAGAACTTTATTTTCTGACTGCAAGCTTGTTTTGTCAAAGTTGACCTGAACAGCTGCAAGCAAAAACATAAAGAAACCTAAAGCCAGATTCAGTGTCGGTTTTTAAAAATCTCCATAAACTCAGGTTTTCAGATATAGGTTACAGAACTATAGGTATGGGTCCTCAGAGAAAATGTGCATTCCCTTTTGGATTCTAAATGCATCCCAGCCTCCTTACTCGTCTTTGATCTGTTCAGATAAGTTCTTCATTTCACATTTTTCCATAAAACATCAATGTCTTTTACCATATTGTTATTGAAATTTTGTTGCTCTGTTATTAATAACCACTCAAAATAGATTCAGACTAATGGCCAATACCATGATCACCCATACTTTCCTACAAAATCACATTATAAGTGTTATTTATGAGATTTTTGCAGTGCAATCTGATTTCTGAAATTCCCAGACAAAAACCCGTCTCCTAGATACTAGGGAAGCAGATCAGAATGAGGCTTGAAATTTTTTTTCTAAATTAGTTTGTGCTTGTAGAGATGTGATTTTGGTTTTTTACCAGTCTGACTTTCCTTGCTTGACCATGACAGTACAGTGTAATGTAACTGACACCAATGGATAAGGGAACTATCTGCTGTTTCAGTGCTTCTTAGTCCTGTGTAAAGAAGTTATTTACACAGTTTTAAAAGCAGACAAGAAATCTTTCCTTCTAAATGAGTGCTCAAGACAAAAGGCAGCTGTTACATGAGTGACAGCCCAAGAGAAGTAGATCCTATACCTTGAACTATCTCTGGCAGCCGTTTGATAATTTTTTGGAGAAGGAAACACCCAAACACATACAAGCACAGTACTATAGCCTAAGGTTTTAAAGGCCAGTTGGATAGTTGATGCAATTTCCATTTTGTTTGGGAAGTGTTCTCTTTCAATACTTACACCATGCAAGAAACTAAGAATGTATAAACATCTCTTAAAAATATCTCTTTGTAAGTGGTTTACTCAGAAGTGAATGTATAATGCTGTTTTTCTGTCATGTAGATACATTTACAACCCATGAACTAACTTGTCATTTCTGCTACTTGGACTTACGTAAGGGAATTCAATCCAAAGATGCTAAAATTAGGAGAAAACTTTCAATTTAGTTTTGTTAGGGTTTTTTGTTTCAGTCATATTTCTTCTAATTCATTCCTCTCAACTTCTTTTGCATTCCAATTTGTAAATATGGCAAGTATTTTGTAGCCAAAGTGTTCAGTAGCAAGAAATGATAATAACACATTTTCTATCCCTCTGATGAAGGATATGCCTCTTTTGAATCTCCACAGTTTATTTATCTGTATTACTGCTAGAAACACCAAAGGTGAGTGCTCATATGTATCAAAGAATATTGGTAGGTGATGCAATTCATCTTTCATGGTACTGATACCAAGGAAGTATCACCCTACCAGCAAATGCCAAAATACAACCAAACCTTTTGGTTAGGGTTGTGGTAAAAGCAATAGTTGTTTTTCCATCACCTCCTTCCCTGCTGGTCTGATCTAATGGTGTATTTAGGACCAGCATATCACGCTAATATTTTATAAGTTAACAGGTGAAAAAGGTCAGTGCTAATGAGAGCTCAGCACTGTGTTTAAGTATTTACAGCAGTATAAATTCATAGCAATTCCACAATATTTGCAAAGTTCAGATATACATAAGATCAGAATCTGTCAGCATACAATACTTGTGTTTTTTAAAAGGAAATGTCACATGCAGAAGTCTCAAAGGGAGGACTGGATTTTTATTTTGAGTAATGTTCCATATATCAGGAAAGAAATACTGCTTACACAATGTTTTCCCAACCAGAAGGTCATTTGCAAAGTCATGTGAAGGCAGCAGTTGTTCAAATTTTCCATTGTGCGTTAACAGCATGTCATCAGGAATGTTCATTTCTTGGTGGTAGGAGAGATATTTGGACTAAGGAGACATTTTCAAAGGGTTGTCAATCCCTGATATGACATCAGCGAGACAATTTGAGAAGCATCTCATTGAACTATGATCTGCACACAAGCCTTGACAATCCAAAGAGATCAAACAGGCAGTTGTAACTGTCCATTTAATTTAATATGTTGAGTTCTGACTTTTCCTCAATGGAAATGAAAGCTAAGTATCTAGTGACTCATAAGTCATACTTATAGTTATGCCACAGAAGATAAGACCACATACTGGACAGTACAAAGCAGTAACAAATGAGAACTCCTTTACTTAGGAATATATTTGCTATTGAGTTTAGGGTTGTGGGTTTTTTATAATCAGATTTAAAAGCTTTTGCATGTGATTTTTTTATTAGCAAGATGATCTAGCTAACTCATTAGATATATTGGAAACAAAGTGCCCTGTTGCTTATGTAGATCTTGTCTGGATCTCTCTGATATGGAGCACAGAATGGAGAAGTTCCTGTGCCGATATAATAACCAATTTTTCATAAACTTCCGTAATACCTCGTAATTTCCAATCTTTGATCAATGAACTCAGGAATATTTTTGTCCTGTCCGGGAGAAATTATTATATACTCTTCCATAATGTCCTTTGTCACTTACGTACCTACGTATCTCACTGCTTTTGGGCCAATACTTAAAGAAAAATGTTTTAGCTTTGAAAAACCTCTGGTAAGAGTTTTTTATTATCTCTGAAATTTAATCCTGCAGAGACCTTGAGATTTTCTTTCATTTTCAATAAGAAGGTATCAAGAATGAACATGGGAGTTTGCCAGCAACCCTGAATCAAGTTTATTTTTAATTAAAGACATTGATTTGGGATAGGGGATGAGGAGGAAGGATTTAAAGGGCAGAAATAAAGTATACAGTCTTGAAAAATACTCTTAAAATGTAAGAAATTGGATTAAATTAAACAGATGTGATCAAAATCCATGGGCAGGGACACCTCCCACTAGACCATGTTGCTCAAAGCCTTGTTTTGTTGCTCAAAACCTGGCCTTGAACACTTCCAGGGAGGAGGCATCCACAGCTTCCCTGGGCAACCTGTTCCAGTGTCTCACCACCCTCACAGTAAAGAATTTCTTCCCAATATCTAGTCTAAATCTACCCCCTTCCAGTTTAAAACCATTCCCCCTTGTTCTATTGCTACCTGCCCTTGTAAAAAGTCCCTCCTCAGTTTTCCTGTATGACCCCTTCAGGAACTGGAAGGCCGCAATAAGGTCCCCCCGGAGCTTCTCTTCTCCAGGCTGAACAGCCCAAACTGTCTCAGTCAGTCCTCATAGGAGAGGTGCTCCAGCCCTCTGATCATCTTTTTGGCCCTCCTCTGGACCTGGTCCAACAGCTCAATGTCCTTCCAACCCAAACTATTCTATGATTCTATGATTCTATGATTCTATAAAATTGCAAGGAGTAGATTTTGATTTAAGGAATCATTAAATATTTAGAGAAATCTTAAAAGAAATAATATTGAAACATTGCTCATATTTAGTGGAGGTTAATGAGCCACATTACCCACATATTATCTTGAAATATAATTAAGGGAATATGAGCACTTTGTACTTTTCTGGTGGTCTGGATATGAATAAGAATTATCACAGCAAGACATCTTCTTGGAAGCTGAAGAAGCAAGAATGTCAGGCTTTGTCTTCTCTTTCATTGGTTGTCATTAATAGGAATTTAAATGGGATTATATTTGCAACTCAGATTTTTGACAGACTTGATAAACCTGACATTCATAACAGTTAAGAATGTGCCATATCGTAGAAGAGCTTTCTATTGGTCAGTCTTGTGTGTCATGTCTCGATCCAAAGTTACAACACTCTAATGGGTTGAGAGCATCCTGTGCTGGACTGCCTTTCCAGAGGAGAGAGTATGTGCTACAACAAACTGTTCTGGTGCTTGCTTGGTGCTCATGACCCAAGCTTTTCTCCTCTGTTTTCTCTTTTATTTCTGAAAAGAATTAATTCCCCCTCTTCCTCATTTCGTTTGGCAAACCTTGGGAAGATAGAATTTCTCCCTCTACATTTTTGTATACCTTAGGGAGTCTTGGCTTTCTGTGTTTTTGAAATTCAAAAATTCTGTACTTCCCCTGCTCTGGGTTTGGAAACTCATTTCAGACTTCCTCAGTAAAAAGAACTATGAACTACTGCAGAGGATATTTCTGCTTTGGTTATGTAAAGATATTTTAACAGCAGCAAGCCTGTCAAAATATGTTTAAGAACCAATAGCACTCTTGAAAACTAAGTAGGTTTTTTTTTAAGTCTCTTTTCTGTAGAGAATGTGGAACCTTTACACACACACAAAGAATACCATTGGGGAGACATAAAATTTTAAAGAATTCTTGAATATGAACACCAGCTGCCCCTATCCTCAGACGTGACCTGGATCTCTTGTTTGCGTTACAGTTCCAGCCTACAAGCATCATGTCCGTAAGGGAGATTTTCCATAAAGACCTTGGCTTTTTTCAATGCAGTTCTAGAAGATGTAAGGGCAGGAAGGAAAAGAGAGCACAGTGTGAAGCAGAATTTTCTTTGGAGTGCATTGCCTGGAGGTGGATGTTTGTAATGTCACCCACTTTTCTCTCTCCCCTCACTCCAAACTGTTCTTCCTTGTGGCTCCTGCTATATGGGTACACAATCCCGTAAAGAAGTCCCAGGAAACAGAAGGAGCTGCTTTCTCCACTTAAGCACAGGTTTTTGCATGAATGTCTGATCCTGGTCTTCCTATTCAGCCCTAGAAGGACTTGATCCCGTGCCCACCGAAGACAGAGACACATCTTCCATAGACTTTAGTGAGTCAGAAAAATCTTTGCTCTGAGAGACCTTTAATCTTTCCTAAGCTACATAAAACCAGATTCATCCTGGTCTTGGCTGGGAGAGGTGGCAGAGAAAAAGAAGATTTTTCAGTGGGATATGATCTTTCTTGAATTCTAATCAAAGCTTAGTGAGATATTATGAGATATGTGTTTTGTATGTGTGCATATCTAAGTATCATATAGATACATGAAACACAACACAGATTAAGATATATGGCATAAATCACGCACATAACATTTTTACACACACACACACATATATACATGCATATTTTTTCTAGAAATGCATATATATTTTTCATATGTGCATGATGCTGACTATGTGCTATTCTGCAATCACTACCCATGTGAAATCTGCCAAAATGTGACCCTTTAAGATCATGGCCCCCTTTGCAATTGGAAAGCTGCTAGCTGTGGTGTATATAGATACGTTCTAATTTGGCAGTGGTCTTCATTTCTACTTCAAAACCCTCCCTCCCACACATACATATTTCCAGTCTTTTTTCCACTTTGTTTGTTTCATTTTAGTTCCTACTCTAAGCTATTTTGTAACTTTGCAGTGTTGAACACAGCAGCTGTTTCATGAGTGTCTTATTTAAAGAGAGCACAGTCTCACAAATAAAGAGGAGCAAAGAAGGGAAGCAGACTGTGTGGGTTGCTCATTCTAGAGAAGACAGGAAGGAAACTCTGTGAATAAAAACGTTCATGATGATCCTAGATGTATAAACTATCTGGCTTTATACCAGCCACTTGTGTTGAGCAGTAGGAAGACACCTGTGTACTGCGTTGCATGGATTTGAATGCAAGGTCTGGTAGGATCAAGGCCTCTAATGTTGAGGTTTTCTAATGTGCATTTAGATCATAGGCCTGTACTTGGGATTATCAGGCATGTGCCATGATTACTTTTTCGCTAACATGCAAAAATACCGATGGACCACTGCATGGATTCTCTTAGAATTGTGCTTGCTTTTTTTTTTTTGCAATGTCCCTTTTGGACTCTATTTCTTCTCTTTCGTCCTTATTCTCTGGAGTTCTTTCAATACTTAGTTCTTCTCTTTCTACTATATTTTCATTTGATTCATTTATGGATCTGATCCAGAGACTGTTAAGTCCACAACAGAACTACACTGGCTTCAACAGACTCCTAGGATCAGGTCTTTAATAGGCATTTAAGAAAGGTGTTAAAGAAATTGCCCTAAGGTTTAAAACCCATTAGACATTCATAAAGCAAGTATAATGATAATTTTTTTGTCTGCTCTATTCTGATTAATATGCCTTTCACTTCCAAATCTGCTTTATTTCATCAGAGGTTAATTCTGTAGGACATTGCAAGTCAGTAACAGCATTCCTTCTTAATTATTTTACATTTCCTATGATGTGAGAACAGTTGTGAAACATGTGGGTTTCAGGGATTAATAGCTTTTCCTCTTTTTTGTCTTCTGTTTAAAATGTGAAGGAGGACAGCGTGTGATTTCCAGGCCTCTGTCAGAGTGTGCTTGAGGTAAGGTAGGCAGCACTGCCAGCATCCCCTGCATTAGTGTGAGGAAGCTCCACCTCGAACGGCTTAAGCAGTCAATGTGGCAATTGCAGAAAAGGCTGCTCTCATGATCCCATTAATCTACCTCTAAGGGATCCACAGCAATTACAGCAGTTAGTGAGGCCCAAATGGAAAACTCCACAGATGAGGGGAAAGGGAGAAGCAGCAGACACCTTCAGGACTGTATACAAGCTGTGCTGTAAATGTCCCTCCACCTGTAGTTTCAACAGAGAGGGCTCAGTGCTGAGTCTGCAATTGCACCAAGTGGTCTCTTTACATATTGTGTGGGATCTGATAAATTTTTGCAGGATTTTTTCCAGCTGTGCTCTCATCACATTGATTTAATGGCCCTTAAGAGAAACCATAAAAGTGCTTTCTGGTTAGTGAGCCCCAGCTGTTCTTCATAGTATTGCATAATACAGCAGGCTGAGTTAACTATAGATTAATGATTATGAAATGTCTTGCTTAACCATATAATTTTTCAAACATACAAGGCATTAGACAAAATGAGGTTCACTGAGGTAACAAGATGACCACGTTCATGAAGGAAAAAGGTTTAAGAGGTGAAGTATATTTTAATTTAACCAGGATAAGGTTTTTCAGAGACTAACTATGGCTCTGTCCAGTCATTTTGTGATATATGTGAGCCATATGTGTGTGTGCACGCACATGCATGCATGCTTGTGTGCTTCTTTTCACATGTGTGTTTTCCCTTAAGGACTGAAGGGTGATGGCTCACTGCTGGAAACATTTCTCTGTTTTCATTACCAGGCAACAGTGCAAGAAACCAACATTATCATTCAAGGATTATCAGGCTCTCTGATGAGGCTAAGAGCATTGCAAGGCTGTATGAAACTGAGGACTCCTACGTCACGGTGTCATACAAGCTCCTGCTCTCCTACCAGCTCGGGAACTGTTGAGCAGCTGGGTAACTGGTGAAGCATTAGGGTCTCATCTTGCTCCCACTGAATTCAGTGGCCAAACTTCCGTTGACTGGAGTGGGGAGGTGGGGTCATGCTCTGCATGGGGGGAACATGCCCTATAGGATGCTGCTGTAGCAAGAGGTTTATTTTTAAGTTTCATAAGAGCTCAAGGTGCTCTGTGGTCCCTGATCACCATAAAGTGATAAAATGAGTAAAGGAAATTCTAAAAACAAGTGAAGGTCCACAGTTTTGCTTTTTGGTTAGTAAGCCCAAAAAGTACATACAGGAAAGTTAAAGTACCAATTGCAGATTATTAAGGAAGAATCTTTATAATATTGAGGTACCAGGACAAGACATTCTTTAAAATAAAATAAATCTGATGAGACCCTGAATTGTTTCTATCCCACTGCTTCACCTACTGCTACAGCACTTCAATGGCTGCAAAAGTTGTATGTGCCTTTCTCAGACCATAAGTACACTAGATAATGAAACATAATATCTAAGCTCTTATAAAATAGATTGTGAAAAGTAAATAGCAATTCCATTTGCAGGAATAAACCCACAGAAACCCAAACCTGCCTCTGGTGTCCTAAAATGCAGGAAAGCCCAGATCTGACTTGCAACATCCTGAAATCAGGTGCAGATTCATTTTCTGCCCTTTTTAACTAGAAGTGATGCAGTCTGAAAGAGTTTTGATGGGGTATAGTCCAAGCAGCTTATTTTTTCAGGTGATTCTGAACATTTAAAGCAATATAAGTAGTGTAAGATGAGTAACAATCAGCAATTAAGAAATCAAAATTAAAAAGGGATATTAAAAGCTGAAAGCATAGATTTTTTGTGGTTTATTTTTTTCAAAGTCATTAAAGCACAAATGAAACAGTACCCTTCTAAGTACCTGTAACTCAGCAGGTGAGTATCCAAAGTTGAGACACTATATCATGGATGCAGTGGCTGTTGTCTATTATCTGTTCTGACAGTGTGGATCATTCAAAGCAACTGAACCATGAGGTTTTTTTCTTTCAGTCTGCCAAAGCTGGATACTGAGGACATGCAACATATAATTTGGAGGAATATCTTTAGGACTGGCTGCCTAGATCAGGGCACTGAAATGATCACCCCCAATTTTTTTAAAAGGTTTTCACTATACACCTTAATCTACCTAATGAAGAAACTGCAGCATTAGAAACCTAGCTGCTACTGATTTCTTATGCATCCTTGGCTTGGCTTTTAATTTTAAGCAGAAGATGATTTCGGTTTTTTTAAGATGCAGCATAAAAATATAAATATTTTCCTATCATTATAATAAGATTGTATGGCTAAGAACTAAAGAACATATAGAAGAATTAGGTATTGTCAGCTCTATTTGTTGGTGTCATCAAAAATTGTTCTTTTGCAAGGTGAATTTTATGTTGCTTAAAAATAAAGACGTGTGTATTTCAAAAGCTACAGTTTATTGGCATTTGGGTGTAATTTTCATGTTCGGCTGCTAGAGCCTGAATTCATTTTAGATACGTGCAGAGTAATCTGTCTTTTAGGACTGAGCTGGCTGCAAAAGGAAGTACGTGGCTTACACACCTTCCCTTATGTTTACCTACAAAGTAGCAGCGTCTTTTATGAGCTTGTGAGAAAAACCAATTGTTTCCTTCCTCTGGAACAGGAAACCACAGTCTGTTCATTCTGGCGGGTCCACTATGGCTGAGCATATTCTGTCAACAGCTTCTGCTGATGTCAACAGGGAGAAGAATTTACTCTGGATTTCTTCCTAATGTAATTAAGAAACAATTTAAATTACAGGAGGCACAGCAATTAACACAGAACCACTTGTAACATGAAAAATTCAGAGACTGAATTTCAATCCCACCTGAATGCTACAGGGATGAATATGGCCCAGTGACATTCTGGGATGTGCTTCCTAACCAGATACAAATAAGGCCTTTTTTGAAATCTATCTGTAGACAATATTTGCACAGGTATTATGTGAACATAAATAGAAGCGGCATAGATGTTGCAGGTGTTTAACAGTGAGGGAAGTTTGAAATGGAATGATGGAGTTGAAAGAGTCTCTTGAATTGTATTTTCCTCACTCAAGCATGTAAGATCCTATGCAGAAGCATTTATCTTTCTGTAATCTTAAGCTTTTTCATGTCTGCTTAACTGCCTAGTGTCAGGCAATCTGATGAAGCATTCCTTAAGAGGGATGGTGAGAAGAAAGCCTTGACTGAATCAGCATTTGAGAGAAAATGCTGAATGGTTTTATCCTCCACAGACACATTAAATGGTGGTGATGTATGAGAACTCATCAGAAACTAGTTTTTGGACTTTACCTGTTGATTTTTACCTGTAATACTCAACTTCTTTTCTGTGATCTCTTTCAGTCTAACTTATCTGCTTGGGGTAGCCATTAAAACATCCTAATGATGGTGTGAATTAAAGTAAAAGCAGCAGGTTGCCTTGGAAATTGATTGCACTACTTTGTTAAAAACTTAAAATGAATGGTTAGAGCTCTGACCAAGTGAGTGAATGATGCTTAGCTATTGTGTGCAGATTATAAGACAAATTCCTTTGTGAAAAGAATTGCAAATGATTCTTCTGAGTTGAGGGATATAAGAATCAATATTCAGAGGAAAGTTTGTCTCATCTGATGTTTGTTACATGACTTTTCTTTGGGTTGATAATTTAATCTGATTAGGAGATCATGTGCAATGAGATGCAGGCAGTTCAGCTTCAGAGTTTCTAGAATAAAGATAAGATATTTGATGATGGGACTGAAGAAACAAAGTAACCATCTCACACAAGTGCAGTGATTCATGGTAGAAGGGACTACCCTGTTTCACTGGTGCCATCACGACAGAATCGAGGAGAAGTCCTTGCAAAGTGGACTTGTGCAGACTGAGTTACAGCAAGTGCTGTGGTGATTGCATTGTACTAAACTTCATGCATGCTATGTTAGGAAACAACAGGCAATTTTTTAATGCCAAAAAAGTAGCCCAAACATTTCAAGGAGGAAATAATTTCTGCTTGAATATGATTGCAGACTATCATTTTGCTCCATGAACTTGAATGCTTGTGTAAATACCTGTCCTTCAAATTTAATTCTACAATGTGGCTTTTAAAATTTAATAATAATAATGTATACTGGATCATTCTAAGAATAGAAGGAATTCATATGCAACTCCACCAGTCTGATCAGAAGACCATATTACCAGGGTAATTTAGGGACAGACCAAAACACTGATCTGCTAAAAGACATCTTTTCAATTAAGACAAATTGATTATAACTAGGTGTAACATCGTATCTGTAAGGAAGAGTCAAAACTGGAAAAGATGAAGGTAAGGATTAAATACTTCATTTGGGGCCTGGAATGTGGTTTGTCTCAGCAGGACCATTACACCCTGCCTAGAAAAACCTGCAAGACATATTTAAATATAATTATTGTCCACTTTGTGAATAGCAGTCAAAGCTGCATTGTAAGTCTACCAAGAAACTCAATTTTTGGCTTTTAACTATAGTACTCTGAGAGGGGAAAACCCCTAATTCTCTAATACGGTCATAACCTTTTCACTTTCTTAGGGTAAACAAAACCATCCATATCCATGTTTCTTAGCAGTATTTTAAGATTATTTTTTCTGCAATAGTCAAGCCCATAGGCAAGAGGATACCTCAGCTTTTCAGTCTGAAACTGTACAGTGAGTGGCAGAATACTAGCAATATAGCAGCCAGTATTGTATCAAAAAGAGTAGTCAGAGGATTTATGAAGTCATCAGTATGGCCACATACAAACAAGAGTGTCCTAGCAGAGTTAATTGAGTCTACGTTTAGTTTAAACACTGTTGGACTGTGTGACAAATTTAACTTTCCCCCGGGACAGGAAGAAATACTGATTATGAAGAGGAGCCACCCTGAGGAAGTACTTTACTGGTAGTTAAGGTGTTCATTACCTGGTGATCAGTTCATTTAGTCTTAATATCCTGCCCAAGCTGGATATCACAAGATTAAATACTTGTGGGAATGGCACTAATGCTATAAATCTTGATATTAAATCAATTTAGATGCATCCTAAGCTAAAGATTTCAGATATGTATGTTTACATAATTTTCAGCTCAGTGTTTGACCATTTATTTGCAACAGGTTTACTCTATTAGATTTCCACTGTCAGAAGGAAGAGAGTGAGTAGTTTCATGACTATTGAATGAATAGGAAGAGAATGAACAGAGAATGAATGGTCTTGAAAACAGGGACCTCGTTGTGCTGCCTCCATTCAAAATGAAGCCGTTTAATGCTAGTTAGATGCTAAAAGGTAGTATAAGTGAGAGCTCCCGATAACTGTCCTATCACTCTTATTTTATTTTATAGAATCCAGAAATTCATATTAAGCAGTACAGAAAACAAAAACAAACAAAAAAACCCACCACAAAATAACCAACTCCCCAGCATCTGTTTGGTTTCAAGGACAGGTAATACCAGTGAAATTCACTGGTATTTGTAGGTTTACCTTTGTGCCAGCCTTCAATATAGCAGAGATTTGGAACATTAATTTCCACCTTGAAGAACAGACTGGTTCAATTTTTATCACTAAAACATTACTTTTTAGTAAAGAAAACACCATTAAATGGGTGATTGGGGTAAAGTCTTTTCAGTAAAAGAGAGAATTATATAATCATGAGAGAAGGCAGCTTCATTATAGTGTCAGCATTTAGTGACTGGACAATTTGATATACTGTCAAGCTCCTCTGAAAGAATTTATACCTGCTGAATAGGTGATTTTTTGTTGTTATTAAAAAAATGATTCCCTTAGCATTTTAAAAAAGGACTTTTCCTGTATGACCAGCCACAATGTTTTCTTAGATCAAAACCACAACCCTGAAGAGTGCTTAAATTGTCCCATCCTTCTCAGATATATACTAACTCATAAAACAAGATCAAGTATGAATATAAGCAAAATGTACATGCAATGACACACCTGATTCACATGTGCAGCTGATAAAATATATGCCAAATGGCTGGACTTACTGCAAGAGCAGTTCTGGTAACAAATCTCACTTTTTTAATTTTATACAGAAAACTTTTTAATGTTTAGGCTTTTTGTAAACCTAACTCAAATGGAAGTGTGAGACTTGTGAATTACAGAGAGAATGTCCCAACTAAAAATCATTACCTAAAATGTAATTTGCTTCGGAGAATGATTCTTAAACTTCTACAGATATATCAAAATAAATAATATAATGGAATTCAGTTGTGTTCAGCAAAATAAATCATTACAAACTGAAACTTTGTCCAAATTAATAAATTTAGGTGAAGTTTGATCACATTTCATTAAAAATCCCTAACCAAGCCTGTTTCACTTGGTTCTAAATACAATGACGAATGTTTTTAATAGCTTTAGATTTGTTGTAATTTACTTTGTATATAATATCTATTTAACCTATGAAATAAAATGGTAACAGAAACACGATTTAGTATATATTTTCTTCTGATCTGCTATTAACACAGTGTAAGGACTCAGAAGCTGCATGAATGTACAAGCTACTACAGCCAAATGAATTTGCTGAATATGCATTTTAATGATGTTAACAAAATAACTTGTACTTAAATTTTAGCTAAACATGCTTCCAATGACTTTCTGTGGAAAAAGCAGTACAAATAATCCAAAAAGCACGTACACAATTAGTTTTTCAAGTCTTGCAGATAGCAGGCATGATCTCAAAGTGACTTTAATGATGATTTTTATTAAAATGTTTCACATTGAAATACTGTGTATAATGTAAACCAGATTGTCTTGGCTGAAGTCTGATTTTCAAGCAGTTTTAGAGAGCTATTGTTAACAGAAATGATCACTTTGGTAAGCTAATGGCAATTGTATGCAAATTCTGGAGTATGCCACAGACTTACTATTTGTGGTAAAATTGTGGCAACTTTCTTAACAAGACTGACGGAAAATTGTCAGTAGCAGGAATTGCTGGCAACCTCAAAACTGCAGCTGTGGTTATTCTCTCAGATTACTGAGAAATTATAGGAGAGTTTGTAACAAAACTTCAATTTATTACAGTGAGAGAGAAAGTGAGAGAAGAGACACTGAAGAGATAAGCACAAAGGCAAAGAAAAATACCAATATTGACCAGTCCTGCTTCAACTTGCTGAAGACTAAATGGCTGCCATCTCAAAGTCTATGAAGCTTGATAATTATAATTAATTTTTAATCACTTGTTTGTTATCAGAAGACTGCAGCTCTGCTTCCTTAAAAATGAGCTAGAATGACTTTTGGCATTTTTTAAGGGTGCATTCATGACCATGGTTGAGCTTTCAATGGTCTTAATATGTCAGGAGGTTCTCCTCCACCCCTCTCATGCCCTGAGCCTCCACTGTGATCTCTGCTCAAGTCAGCTATGTGCAGGGATGTATCCATTTCCAATGTCTGAGCTGACTGATAACAAACTAGACCAGAAACCCAAAATGGTGAGGAATGTAAGATGTGAGATCTCCATCCAATCCTACACATTTGAATATTGACACTGCAGTCACATTAAGTTAAGCCCTGAGTGCCTCTGAAGAAATTCCCTGGACTTTTGCAAGGGCTGACTTTAGCAGCAGTTCAGTTCTGTCGTTACTATCAAACCTGGTCAATCCCCTACATCTCAATTCTCTTTGGGCTTTTTCTTGTGCATCACGAATAATATTTCATGGATATAAGAGAGCTGACTGAGAGCAATGAATGTAAATCTAATAGAGCACTGAAGTAATTGGTTTACTGAGAATTTAATGCCAACTGACTTGGAGAGAGAATGAGCATAAGAAAACCAAGAAAACAAACAAACAAATAAAAATTTAACAGGGTTTATGTTAGGTTACACATCAACTTATTTTTTTAATAGGTATAATATGCTCAATATTTAGACCCATCATTTCTTTGTATTACAGTTATCTTTAAGGGTAGCATCCATGAAATTCCTTAAAGATACCAGGGTTTCCTTTATTCAATTTTTAAAATTCATATGTTTGATCTAATTTCACCTGTGGCCAAAGCTAATTCCTATTGTGATTCCAAAAGACAGAGGTGACCCATTTTTTTAACATTAGAGTGTCTTCTGAAAGAAAAATTTGCAACTTTATGTAAGCTCTGGAGGGTTGCTCATTCACAGAGTTTATCTAATCAAATTTGTAATTTCTTGGAACGGCAATACAGTAATAGGGAAAATTCATAGTTTAATATACATATGGAATAATTTTCAATGTGTGAAGAAGCAGAAAAAGTTATAGAACAAGTAAATCTAAGTGAACTCCTAAGAAAGGATTCTCTGCTTGGGTGTTGGGAACAATCTCTGAGATCTCTTGCACTGAAGGGCACACAGAATAGTAATTCCTAGTACCAGCTAGTTTGAGTACATGATTGGGCCACAAAATCTATCAGATATAGAGATATAGTCAAATATTGTAAGAAGCTTAATGTAATAATGTTTATGTGTCAGGAGCTAGGCGTTGATCAGAAATGGCTGAATTCACAACATCAGCTCTTGATTTACCTACCCACTCTAAAATCAGGCATTGACTTTCATGTTTCTTGTCCACATTTATATGCTGTTCCTAAAAAAATCACAATTTCTTGACAGTACTGTAAAGTTAGATCCCCACTTGCAGGCTCAAGGCCTTCTTAGGCTTTTATTTGAGAAATAAGGTAAACTATATGTTTCAAAGAAGTAGTGTGTCTTTTATAAAAATTCCAGAGATTAAACCTTTGCCCATATTCTGTCCCTAGAGGCAGAGGAACTGAAGAAAATAAGAAAAAAATTTTCTTAGTGGTTGATTCAAGTTCAAATTCCAAACCAGAAGTTTAGGTTAGTCATTGTCTTGCACAGTTTTTAGCTTCTGATGACGTTACATAGGTCTTTCAGTGTTTCTAGAGCTTATGATTAGTTCTTCTAGAACAATGTTGCCTCCTTAAGTCTTCTATGAAAATTATTGTTTGATCTTGTTTCACACAAACTTAAATCAATGATATTTCATTGGACAACATTGAGGAACTAAAGAACTTTTGTGGAAGTATGCAGGATTTGCTAAAACTTTTGATTCCATGGCTTGATTTTTCAGGTCAATAACAAAAAATTACGAAATGTTACATGGGTTTGAATACAGAATTTTTGCTGGTTGTTGTTTGTTTGTTTATTTTTCTTTTTTTTTGCTTTACAGCTGAGAAGGAGAGTGTTGATATTCTTTTTCTTTGAGCATCAGTCAGAGCAGGGATGTTAAACTAAGGTTATGTACCTCCTAGCAATCCAGATACTGGGAATTCCAGGGTGGGCTGAAACAAATAAACTTCCATAGGGACAGAAAGGACAAGTCAGAATGACTCTCTTGTTCAAAGGTGAGTGAGTGCCCTCTCCAGGAAGATGGGATGTTCAAAACGCTCCTCATACTCAAACAGACTGCCTAAACTATGGGTGATAAGCCATCATTTCATCTCTGGCTGGTTTGGTTTGTTTCATTTTTATGGAATATTTTTTAATGTGCTTTTTGAATCTAATCCAGAAAAGCAAAACACTTCATTTTGGAAATGCGGAAATGAACTGTTTTGAAATTTCTGCATTTCCTTCTTATTAATCAGGCACCTTTTTTTTTTAAATTCCTGATTTTAACCATAATAAACAAACAGCTTTAGTTCAAGTAGAGTTACCATTTTTGGTGAATGAATCGGTCATCTTAAAACAAGTTGGGAGACACACATGAGTCCTTCCCCATCTTCCACACAGCCACACCATGTAGCCATTCCATACAGCATGACTGCAGCAATGAAAGTGGTATGAGATTCTGGCAAGGCAAAAAGAATTGTTTCTTGCATCTTTCAGATACTCAGGTGAGATTAGTGTTTTTTTTGCTGTGTAGGCTCTCTGTGCCAGTCTTTGGGGTCTGATCTATGCCCTTTTTAAACCCAGTGAGAATCATAACCTACCAGCAGAATTGAAACCTGTCTATTGAGCCTGACACATGACATCATAAGCGCAAGTAAGTGGGATGGAACTTAACTCTCTCTTTGACAGGCTTGAAACCACTTCTGTGTGTGGCTGTCTTATTTGTGCAACAAGCAACAGCTTGCAAGGTGTCTTGTACTGAGAATCCTAAGAGGTTTAACAAGTACCTGAGTTGCTTTAACAGTCCTGCAGGAAAAACACCACTGAAGAGGAAGGTATAGCCATTGTGACTTTTTTTACTCATTTCATGAACATAGAGGGTGTCTGCGAAAGCCCAATAAATGAGAGGCCATCAAATCTTTCCTATGGAAGGGCCACGCCCCAGCTCTGGCACAGGCTTTCATGAGCAGAGGGCAAGAGAGTGGCCCTGAGCTCTTAACCTTGCACCTGCTACTGCTCTAAGGAGGACAAGGTCTTCCAGCCCTGTCTCTTACAGGCATGGTAGCCGCTCCCAAATGCCCACATCTTGTACAGCTGAGCTGGTGGGAGAGACCTGTGTTTTCCAGGGTGAAAGCAGACACAGAGCTGGTGGTTGGATGGGCAGCGCTATCCCTCAGGGCTGGAGCCATGGCTGTGCTGGGTGTACTGCATTTTACCAGCCCAACTCGGTTTGACTATGCATTACTCAAAGCTTCACTGTAGACAGACTTTTCTTTTTTTTTTTTGTGGAAATTTGTTTTAAAATATATTTGCTCTCAAGTTAAGACTTAATCTGCCAAGTTACACCCAGAAAACATTTTTGCAGCCAAGTTATAAACCCCTCCAAGTAAGGGTACGCAGTGTAGCAATGGAGAGAGCCTAAAGCATAATGGCACCAGTTAGCTCCCTGAGAATGCCACCTTTATGATCTGTTATCTTCCTTTGCCAGCTTTAGTTTGACATTTCATGAGAGCTGGGTTGGGCAATTCATTTTAAGCTTAGTTTTGGACTTAGTTATCAAAATAGGACAGTAAAGCTCTCAAACATGCTGTATGTTCTTGGAAAACACTGCAGAAAGACAAATATTTCACTTGGACTGAAAGGAGATATAAATCTCACACAGAATGCCTGTCAGCAAATTTAGCTAATATGCTAATTGTCTGAGGAGCAGACTGATGGGATATCCTATCTTAAGACCTTAATGTGGAAAAATATGTATCTGTCTTATACTGTGAATGTCATGTTAAGAAGATTAATATACGCACTGAAATGTTTGTCTAATCACAGAAATAGTTCTAGTATTTATTTATTTTTTAAAAGGACTAATTTATTGTCTGTTAGTTTGGCCAGAGACGGTTCAGAAACTGACTGGGATTAGCACAGGGACCATTAAATATTTTTATGCACGTTGTTTTAATTGATGACAACTTGCTAGCAGAGGTAGTATTTACCTAGAGATTCCAAGGCCAGTACTAGGGCATGGATAGTTCTGCAGTCATGTTTCCACTGATTACACAAATGCATCCCAAGGCATGTAATGATCAGTGCTTTATCAGTCCCTACTAGTGTAGTTGGTAGTAAGGACTCCAACAAAGGCTGTGGAATAAGCAGCAGGTGCAGGCTATCTCAAATGACATGCTTTTACTCCTTTCCTGGGTACACCCAATGTAGTTACCTGTTTCCTGCCAGACAGCTGCTGTTCTTCTAGCTCTGCAGAACCTTTTCACCACTGGGAACCCATATAAGAAAAATACAAGCATATGTGACTGACCCTCAAGCTGTATACAAGGAGACACCAGGGCCTGTGACAGACCCTGCTGACAGTGTCTCTCTCAGTAGGCTAAAGGAAGGACAAGCATTTGGGGGGAGAAAAGTAGGGCAATGTAAACTACAAAAGATACATTTTTTTTATTCTGTGGTGGTGTCAGCATGACAGTCACCAGGATGCGGGGAGAAGATGGCTGGCAGCTGAAGAGCCAGCTATTCTGTTAACAGTGCATCTCATTTTTCAATCATCTCACATCCATTTTATGGCACTTTTTAGACAGTCTGGCCACAATAAATATTAAACTTTTTGAAAAACAGCCAACACAAAACATGGAAAGTCAGTCATGCCACCAGCATGCCCAGTACTTCGGAAACAAAGGCATCTTGTGTTGCAGAAATTCCCAGAAGGTGTCTTGTTTGTATCTCTTTCACTTCGAGAACTGTGATCCAAACACTGTTTGCAAAGTAAACTCCCAGGATCAGTCTGCCATCTTTGTACACTCCTCTGGTGATTGTGTTTTTCGTGTGATACTCTTTGGCAGAAAAATCCACATATAAAGCTCAAGTTTTTTCCAAAGCATTGTGGAGATCACAACTTCGCTTATGGGGATGGTGTTCAGAGCTCACAAGAAATGCAAAAGGGAAGGTAATCCAAACATTGCAGACATACAATTCTCCTTTTCTGTGAGGTTTTTAGCTCACTGGTGCCAAACAAATGTGGCCAAAGTCTACTCACTTTGTCCTCGGTCAGTCTCACTGACTTAACAGCAAAAACTTCCAAACTTAAGTGGTTCAAAGTAGCCATTCCTCCTGATGGCTTCAGCACCACTGTGTTAGCTTTACTTTAGCTAATCTTTTCATGAAAAGACTACATATCTGAAGAATAACATGGAAAGAAAGTCTGGGAGCCCTCCTAACCACTTGATAATTACTGTACTGGCTTCAAACATTTTGCACAACCATGACTTAGTTATAGACTAGAAAATTCATTGTAACAAGAAAAAAAGGTTTATCTGTAGCGCAATGGACTTTCAAAGTTATTTTTTCTGCTCTGTGGACATCATAACAAGCTATAAATCTCTCAACTTAATTAACCTGAGAAATATTCTTGAGGATTTTCTCTGAGGATTCAAAGAAAGTTTTTTCAATTGCTTTCACATTTACTATTCCAAGTATTTTTTCAATATTATAATGGTTGTACCTCAGTGAGGACCAGAGCAGTGACAAAGCTAGTGAAGGAATCAGAGAGGGAAGGCACCCTGCTGGATCTGCTGTTTGTGAACAGAGAAGATCTTTTGGGGGATGTGACAGTGGGAGGCTGTCTTGGGCACAGAGATCATGAAATGATAGAGCTTTCGATTTTTGGAGAAGTAAGGAGGGATGTTAGCAGAACTGTCACTTTGATGGGCAGACTTCAGCCTGTTTAGGGCCTTGTTTGGCAGAGTTCCTTGGGAGGCAGTCCTGAAGGGCAAAGGAGTCCAGGAAGGCTGGACACTCTTCAAGAAAGAAATCATAAAGGCACAAGAGCAGGCCGTCCCTGTGTGCCAAAAAAAGATCTAATGAGAAAAAGACTATCCTGGCTGAACGGAGAACTTTGGCTGGAGCTCAAATACTGTGTTCAGTTTTGGGCTCCTCACTACAAAAAGGACATTGAGATACTGGGGCATGTCCAGGGAAGGGCAACAAAGCTGGTGAGGGATCTGGAGCTCAGGTCTTATGAGGAGCAACTGAAGGAGCTTGGGTTGTTTAGCTGGGAAAAAAGGAGACTGAGGGGAGACTAAGACCCTCTAAAGCTTCCTGAAAGGAGGTTGGAGTGAGGTGGAGGTCAGTCTCTTTTCCCTCATAGCTAGTAATAGGACAAGGGGTAATGGTCTCAAGTTGCACCAGAGGAAGTTTAGGTTGAATATTAGGAGGAATTTCTTTACTGAAAGGATTGTCAAGCATTGAAACAGACTGCCCAGAAAGGTGGTTGAGTCACCATCCCTGGAGCTGTTTAAAAGACAAGTAGATGTCATGCTTAGGAACATGGTCTAGTGGTGGACCTAGTAGGGCTGAATCAATGGTTGGACTGGATGACCTTAAAGGTCTTTTCCAACTGAAAACATTCTATGATTCTATGATTGTAAGTGTACATCTGAAAAACATGCATCTTTCTTGAGCCACTGCTGTGACCATTTTCACGTTAAGTGGACAAAGAAAGAGCAGGAGGGGTTTCCTTCAACTGTAGGGGAAAAGTCTTTGGTTGTGTCAGATATGGACACTTTCAATATAGAAAGGTAATACATTCTGAAAGTTTTTGTTTAGTTTCATTTCTATGAAGAAGGCAATACAGGGTTGTAAATGAGACAACATTATTAGAATTTGCATTAAAATAAGTGTAGATGTCCTGCAGGACTGCCATATGCAATATACATTTTTCTTCTGAGTAGCCACCACAACTACCAGAGCAGACAGTAGATGTCAAATATTTTTTGCTGCTTTTCTTTCCAGAACAATAATAGTTATGCGGAAGCAGCACATGGGTTTTCTGAAGTTATATTAGACATATCTGATCTTCATGTTGCAGTAATATGACTTTGGCAGGCTTTTTAAAGACGGGTTAGGGAGTATTACATTAGACAGTGGTACTAGGAAGCCAAACTTATGATATTTTGCAGTTCCAGAAGAGAAAGTTCAACACAGCCAAGATCCAAACAGAACAGATATTGTGTATTAAAACAGGCTGGAAAACCTAAGAGAGAAACATCCAAATGTTGCCCAACTGACCGATTGCACTGGCTGCTTGCATGGAGCTGAAGGTCTAACTCAGATATGCATAAAATGGGGAGATGGTAATCCCTCTAATATGGGAAGTATGCCCTGTGGGGGACTACTTTTCCCAGCATACGACTGCAAAATGTCATAGATCTCAGCTACCCTTAAGCACAATGGCTGAAAAGCATGCAAAATTGTTTTGACACAAATAATCGTATATACAAAGTGGGGGCCATTCCTTCAGATGCTGCTGGAGAATAAATCTCCTGTCTGTGTCCAAAAGAGATGGCAGAGATGTGAAATGACACTGACAAGTATTTTTGTCTAGTTGTACGCCATTTAGAAATCTGTTTTGAACTCATTGGTGTTGTTTGAATTATGATGGTCTGAAGGAGAAATTTATTGCAAAGGTACTGAAATTAGTCAGCTGAGAAAGTAATCTTTCTTTCTGGCAGGGAGATCATTGTAGAAAATAGTATATTCTAAAAACAGAGACAAATAAAGGAAATGGGCAATGACTATGCTTTAAAATGGAAAATAGACAACATTTCTGAATAATAAATTCAAAATTATAAGATGATGCAACAAATAAAAAATGTTTAGGGGTGTGGCTTTGCAAATTAAAGTCAAGTCAATAAAAAATGAATGAAAACTTTGAGCTGTGTACTTTTCTTCAGTTGAAATATCTTGTTGATACCATCTTCCAAGATGGTCTGTAGGAGCAAACACTTCATGCATGTACAGATGTCTCATGCAGTGGTGGGCTTCTCTAGATGCCTGTCTGCAAACACACCTTTATAGGGGAAGAGATTGTAAATTCACTTTGATAGTGAAAATAAGTTCTCTGACTGCTGTTAAGCTGGTCTGCATCAAGGGACCGAACGCACATACATATTCCCAGATAAAATCTACAGTGAGGTTGAAAGTACCTACATAGCAGTGATTTGGCATTAAATACTTTTATGAAGCTGTTATGGTAATGCTAAAACAAACATTGTAAGACCAGAAAATATTAATATAAGATTTAAAAAACCCAATATAGAAACATATATATATTTTCACATGAAAAGCTACCAAACAACCTTACCTCTGTCCCAGTGTAGCATGATATGTTAGGTATGTATCAGGCATTTTATTAGTTATTATCTGGGGTTAGATCAAAGCAACTTTGTTGAGGATTCTAATTCTCTCCTCCTGGTAATTCTGGAGGATAAAATTTATATCTCTAGATGTCCTTAAAGAAAATAGGCACAGTCTTGTTAATTTTAGCCCATTTCTGTAAACTACTTGAGATTATAATGTTATTTTTCTTAATTAATTCTTACAATAATGCTGAAGTACAGTATCTTTTTTTCACAACAAAAAGAGGCAGTAAATAAAATACAGCCATAGTTACATTCCAGAGCTTCCTTTTGCTGAAGAGCTTCCTTTAAAAATATGCCTATATCACAACTTCATACAATAATGCTAAAGAAGGTTTTGTAGAAGGTCACAATGTCTATCTGTTTCTCATTATTTGAGACTTGGTGTTTCCCTTTTGATTCCTTTATTTGCTCTTTTTTGCCTTGAACGAGAGGGCAAACAGCAGCTTTGGCTTCAGGTTGAAGCGCTGCCAACATTTCTAAGTATTTGTTCCCTGCCACTCGCATGGTCCTATGTGTGTCTGCACCTTGCATCAATGAAATATTTTGGTCATGAATAAAACCATCAATGAAATATTTTAATATGGCTCAGTGAAGAGCCTTCCATGTGGATTGAAGCTGAAAACACAGTGAAATCTATTCTTCCTTCAGGTGCAGACATGACTGACTGAAACAGACCTTTTTTGGAATATCTTCTGTGCTTTAAAAACATGGGGTGAAATTACAGCAATATCAAAAGCAATGTCTACATTTCCTTTGATTTTAGTGGATCAAATTTTATCTCAAGGAAACTTGTCAGATTACCAGCAGTTTACCTACAAGACAAACTAAGAAATGTTCCCCTAGATATTGCTATTTTCTATTTTATAAAATGTACCACAGTTGCAGGTAAAGCTCTGAGGTAGGTTATCCTTTTGATAGCACAGAAGACAAATTTCCCTTTCCACAGCAACTTAGTAGAAATGTTGCCAATTCAGTATTTCCTGCTTATGGAGATAATAGTAGTGAAGGAAAGGTCAATAATGGATATATAATAGTTTAAAATGCAGCTTCGTCTCTCTTGACATCTGCATAGACTAAATGAGTTGTTGAAGGATTTGAACAGTTTTTCAGAGTATATTAAGTTTCATGACTTGCATACAAAAAAAATAGTCATTTGGTTACACGTTGGAAATCCAGAGCCAACAATAACTTTGGGATTTATTAAAAGCAGGCCACTGTTTTAATGGGAAAATATTTTTATGCTATGAGCAGTAATGACTTTTTTACAACTCTTGTAAAAACTCAAAAGAAGAGCAATGAAGATTCTTGGGATGGATGGATTTTGTTGCTCTTGAGTCAATTAGTAGAATAAAATATTTGTTTTTAAATGGGCACTGCACCTGTTTCATTACCTAGCAGGAAAACTAGAACCTTCTTTACAATTTAAACTGTGGAATTCATCCTATAAAAACTAAAGATGAGCAGGTGTTAACTGATGCTGTGTGACATACTACTTGTGGGTATCTTGAAATTGTCCATTTCTAATAGAACCATAAGCTACCAGGCAAGATCTCGGTAATACGGCAAATTATTACTATAGATTATATTTCACTCTGTCATATTGCATTAGGCTGCCATTTTAGTGTCTCTCTTGGAACTGCCCTTTTGTCTGGGTTTCTCCTGATACACAACAAAGTTTCCAATAACACTGAGACAGGAGTTTTGGTATATGGTGTTGTTCAGACAAACCATTGCTCTCCCAGCGTGCCTGTGATCAGGTTTCCTCCCATCCTGTTCAGCTGAGCCAGGTGATGGAGACTTGCGCCCACTACTGAAACACTTACTGAAAATACCCAGGCTCAACAAACAGCTCAGCGCAATGCAGTCCCACCTGGGCTGCTCTCTGCTCTCAGTTCCAAAGCCATTTTTCAAAACTTCAGGAAAATTCAAGGTAAAAGGGGAAGGGAAGGGAAGGGAAGGG
>NW_010163709.1:0-10269 GCF_000695765.1 Mesitornis unicolor
CCGGAAGCCACCCCCCACCTCCCTCCCGGCTGCCGCCCGGGGGCACGCTGGGAAGTGTAGTTCGGGCGCGGCCGTTTACGTTCTCAAGGCCTGAGGGGCCCTGGCACGCCCGGCTTCCTCAGGAGCTGAGAGGAACGGGGCCCTCAGGAGGCTTCCTCCTGGCTGGGGGTCCCTGAGCCGGGGCCCTCCAGCGTTACTCATCCCTCTCTGGGCGAATTTCATTGTCCAGGACTGGGCCTCAGTGCTTCAGTTCTTGCTATGCCAAAGGTTCCCCGAGGAGAGCTCCGTGTCAGAGCCCCTGAGGTAGCACTGTGGTGCTCACACCTCCCTGCGTGCAGGACAAAATGTGTTAATTTGCGAGGGTGGTGAATACCTGGAGCTCTCATAGGGCCACCATGCATTGACCCAAGTCGCGCTTGCATGGAGGCCTCTGTTCCTCTCACCCCTTCCAGCATCCACAGAGTCTCCCAGAGCATTGGACATACTCAAAGGCTGCCTCCTCAGCTGCCCCATCCTTTCCACTACTGGTTGCACCTTGCACTCCAGAATCACCTCTTTGCCTCAAAATCTTTCCTTTCTCAGTTCCTCTAATTGCGAAAATAAACCAACCAACTACTAGCTCCACAAAAACAAACAGGACAATTCCTACCCACAGACAGCAGGACACCACACCTCGAGATGTAAGCAATCCTAGCTGTTTTAAAGAGGAGAAATCCTTTCCATGCAAATCATTGAGGTGCTGCATTTCCAAAGGCTGAGACTAGGTGGATGTCCTCTTTACTGATTTCCTTGATCAGCAGCACCTGCTTAAGTGGAGATATTTACAGAGGCAGATCTGCTGGGGGTGATTGTATGCTTTGGGTACATGTATTAATTAAAAAACTATTGGTATTATGGGAGAGTGATGGACTCCCTGCTGCTATCAGCTTTCTGAGGGAAGGACTGTCTTTGAGAGGCTGCTCCCTCCACCCTTCCATGCAGGGATGTTCTGTGGTGCTGTGGGTATGGGGGTCCCCGAGGTTTCTCATTACATAGGCACTCACCTATGGTCCCACTCATTCAGGGAGGATGACTTGGTCTCCAGCCATCACACTGACTCCAACAACAGTTTCACCAAAGCAGTGTTACCCTGTGGCTAGTAATGCATTACAAGGGGGCGTCACAGGGGTGATTTAATAAGATCATGTCTTGGTCGTGGTTGTTTTGTATCCCTGTCTTGAGGAAAGGTGGTAGAATTATTTTGCATTAAAAAACCTATTGCACCATCATTTTTGGAACTGACCTTCCCTCTGAAATCTGTTGGGGATCCCTTTACGCAACACATAACTACTTTATTTTGCTATTCTCCCGTAACAAACCTTCACTCTGAGAATCATATGGGCATCCATCAATGTAATATGGATACGAAATGAAAGATAGAACTTGAAAATGTGTGTTGCCTCTGTTCAAACTTAACATCTTTATTTAACGCCTACATTTTATCTTTTAATTGTTTATAGTTTTAGTTATCTTTGCATTTAGAAAATGTAGCAGAGGACAGGAAAGAGGTTCCTTGCAGCAAAACCCTGCACTTTACTGAGTAGCTGGGACAAGGATTTTTTACTATGTTTAAAATACCAGATCAAACCATCTGCAGAAAATAATTATCCTTTACGCAGACACTTGATCCAGTCATTATCTGCAAACATTTGAGAACAGATGTCCCTCATTTGAATTATGTTTTCTTGTTGCCCTTTGTTAGGAGTATTTTTGGCAGGGCATTTGAGGATGAGCTCCATCCAATTTTACTGTGAGCTGCATTGTACCAGGAGTAGGGTGTTTAGTCATATGACACAAATTTTAAAGCAGAGATGACTTCTGATACAATGAGTTTGTTATATCGGATTAGCTGTTTTCCTCCCGATTGTATCAAGGAAAATATACAGCAACTGGCACTAGAAGAATTACCGATGCAAAAAAAACCCCAGACAATGAACATCTATTTCAATAATCTTTTGTATTGTACATTCCAATGGCACAAGGCATTTATCTATATCTCACCTACAGTGATTATTTTATGGTTTTCTTCCATTGCCAAATTGACATTACGCCAACTGCTTTTTTCCTTCTCCCCTCAGCCGCTGGAAACCCCAGAAGACCCCTTGGCAGACCAAGCATTTCACATTCATCCCCATTCAGTCAGGTCCCTCTGTGAGCAGCTCTGAAGAGCACGGGGTGTGCCAATCCAAGAGCAGTCTCCAGTGGTTGTCCTGCAACTCTGCCTTCTGTTTTCAAACCCTCTAAGAAATGCTTCACAGCGGTTATTTGTTTGACAACAGCAAGCTTGGCAGGCCGTGGGGCTCTTTTGTGCTAAGCCCTGTGCACATGAATAAAGAAAGGGTGCTCCTTGTTCAGGGCAACAGGTTTGTCAGACCCTGTAGGACACGAATATAAGATGCTTAACAAGAAATGATTCTTGGCATACAGATGTGGTAGGAAGCACAGAGGATCGGGGAGGTTTATAATGCTTGACGTTGGAGGGTTTTGCACTGACTCTTCCCTGGATTACTGTCCTGCAGCTTACTTGTGTCTAACAGGATTTAAAATGCAAGATTGTTGCCAGACAGTTTGGGCAGAAAGGCTGCAGGGCACCCCATGGGCTTGCAGGATCTGGGCTGTAAGACTTTTGGCCTATGGTGCATTGCAAGGAAAACTGTGTTCCCTCGCTGCTCTCCTCCTTGTTCTGCCACTCGTATCGCCAGGCCTGGCTGGCACAAGAGGACCCTGCAGAAGTGCATGCCCTGTTCCTCCTGGCCTCCAGGCATAGGGTGGCTTTGTTCCCAGATGTTCCTCTGTAGCACCAGAGCTTTTCAGAAACTGATGGAAGGCTAGGGGGGGATCTCATGCAGACCAGACGACAGGAACTGGGGCAGACAAACCTCTCACATGAGGATTTGGCAGTCATGTAAAGCTCTGCAGAGCTCAGTATAAAAGGCAAGGTGCAAGATAGTGTGGACCTGAGGGCTGTTCGAGTTTATCTATTTGCTTTGTCCCATAACCCCTGAAGAGAGACACTGCAGGACCAAGACTAGCTCAGTGCTGGCTGAGAACTGCTTGGAATAGCAAGCCTGAAGGTTTCTTTCCTTATTTTCCCCTCCCATGGTTCTCATGACCAAATTCATGCAAAACAGGACGTTTGATAGCAGCACAGACAGCATCTGTCATATATAGTTGATTTTTTGTATTGGCTTTTCAGTCGGCTTGCTTTGCCAGTCTGGTAATAAAATGGTGCCGCAAAGGACAAGCAGCTATGAGGAAGTAATCAAGGCACTGATCTCTCTGCAACTCTGTCCCTTTACTGCTCCTGATTTTATTGCCATTACCTCCTGCAGCAGGAAAAGTGCAATGCACAGGTGGGCAAACATCAGCTTGCAGGGCTCAGTACTAAGGAGTGGGAGTGAACTTTGCTCCCTTACTGGCTCATTGTATCAGAAACACCTGTCCTTCCTTCACCACCTAATATTTGGTGTGGGGCCGAGCAGCTTTGTATCTGATACCTTGACAACAGCTTTACATGTTCCCTCTTCTCTCCCTAAGTGGCTGTGGTCGCACTGAAGAAACAGGTGAAGGAGGAAAGCATTGCTTGGGGCTGCATGAGTTTTCCTTCTCTTGATTTGAGACAATGTCACTCCCATGGAGCTCATCTTACCCTGGGCAGCTGAGAAGCCTCAGCATTCAGAGAGATGTCAACCTGTTTATCTGGCTGAGGTATTTCCAGTGACAGAGAAGCAGAGCAGGTGATGGCTGCCCTAACATAGAGGGAGTGTAGTATTTTTCAGCAAGCTGCAAATCTGCTGCTCAGATCTGGGTCTTCAGCAACAGGGGGAGATACAGTCTCACTGGGGAGATGTGGTAGACTGATGGGCTTGGGATCAAAATGTTGTGTTTGTGAAGCTCTGAATGCAGCACTGCCTCTTTAAGTCAAAAACATCCTCATACTCCTTCCCTGAGACAAAACGTCTTTGTCCCCGTGCATGAAACATATTACGGTTCAAATTCCTGCAGAGCCACTAGAAAAAGCAAAGTGCATGAGTCTGACAGCGTGGGCCTGCCTGCAACTCTGAATGTGATTATTAATCATGCTGGATATTAATAACAGCATCTCTTTTTGGTTGGAACATTTGATTTTTTTTATAAATAAACACTGTGAGTGGTTATAAATATTGATTGCTGCCAGTAATAGTAAGGTATTTTAGATATAGTCTTGCAACAAGACAATCAATCCTGCCGAGAACCAGATTGGGAAAAAAATGGCATTTTGGGTCCTGAGCTAGCTGGGAAATATGGCTTGTATTCAGATGTCTGTGAGAAGGCTGAAGCTTCAGGGAGGAGGATAGACAAATCTGTCCTTGGGCATCTGCATTTCCAGGATGCTGAATGAAGTTCAGTCTCTCTCCCCGACTCACAGAAGAATGGAAGCATTAGGCATTTCCTCTTTGAGACAACAACTTGTGAGGGAATGTTAAAGCATGAGACTGATGGTGGCTAGGTTTTCTTTTTTCCCTACTAACTAGGTATTAAAAAGCAATGTCTGCCTCACACCTCAGCTTCCACATCTGAAAAATGAATTAAAAGCTTGTGAAATGTATTAAAAGTCTTGTGAGAGATGATGTGTAAATGTTCTGAAAACTTCATTACTTAGGAGTGCTCAAAATTAGGTGGATTTCTCTATTCTTCCAAGCAGGTTATAAAAAAATTATACTACCGTGAATCAAACAGTAGCCAAGAGAGCTTTAGTTTCAGCTGGGAAGCTTAAGAAATGCTGACTGCCACCCATGGGGTCAGTATGCCTGGGCTGACCTCCATGTGTCGAAGAGCTCTGTAAGCCAGATGAGTGTGGGTTTCCTTTTGTCCCAGTGCTGGCGGCACTGTGTTGTTGTGGTCAGGCTGTAACCAAACCCACGCTCTGGTTTCACCTGACCAACACTAGCCAATCTGAATGGCCCTTTGGAAAGGGGAAGCAGGAGCCGCACACCAGCTCCCTTGTAGCTTGTGTGGTTGGTGCTGCTTTTCCTCACTGATAAGCTCTTCCCAAAGTGTACCTTATCCTACTGTCTGTGTCAGGGGGGAGAAAAGGGCATAGGATGAGAAATATATTTTTAACTTTGGCAAGGGTTGTCCGCTCAGTGGGGTTGGCTTGTAGGGTATCTGCAATAAAAGGTGTTGCATGTAACTGGAAGCCAACACTTGCCCATCCCCACTGGTTTTGCAGGAAGATGGAGACAGAGCCGGAAATGGTTTGCATTATTTTCCCAATTCTGTCTCCCGGAAGGCAAAACTTGCCCTAGGCCTCAATGTCAAAAAAAAGCAGCAGGCAGCAAAGAGCTTGTAAGTCTGCTTGTCAGAGTCCTGGATGCTTTTAACCAGTCCTTGACATTATTTGCAAAGGCAAAGAACAACTTTCTGGCATGTCTTTCCTGCTGGTATAACTGCATGTAAAGCAGTTCACCACGTAACCTCCCAAGTGACCTCCGAGCCTGTGTCACATCTCCTACAGAGTCCTGCTCTCAGCCTGCTCACGTAACGTGGGTGAGAGCAAGCAGTGGGCTGGATCCAGCCCGCCGCTCTGCTGAGCTTTGGGAGCGGGACAAGGGCTCAGCATCCCGCAGGCACGATCCAGCTCAGTGCAGGGTTTGTTGTTGTGGTACAAATGCAGCCTCCGATGACTGCATTAAAGTGTTCCCAGCCCCCACTGATTACAAAGTGTGCCCGGCAGAACAGGAGTCTGTTTGTCTGCCACGCTCTGCACAAACAGTTGCTTCTGTAAATACATCTCACAAGAGCTATTAGCCCCGACAATAAAGAGGTCCGATCTCTGCTGAGCAGTTCAGAGAAGCTGCTCTTTCACCGGGCACCACGGAGGAGCTCAAACTGCTAGCTCTCCCCAGCCTGCCATCTTCCCAAGGAGACCACAGGTCTGGGTCTGCCAAATATCTCCTCCTTTCTGCTTCAGGCCTCTCGGCTAGGACTCAGTGCCTTGGCGGAACGCGTGCGACAACGTCGCTCTCAAAACAGCCCCTGGATGATAACCAAGCACTGAGCAGTGTGGGGCTGTGCAGGGAAGGGGCACACACTGCTCCTCAGCTCCTGTGACACCCTGGAGGCAGGGAGAAGTTATTTTAAGGTCACTGAAAAGATTATGCTATGAAATTGAAGCTGGCTCCCATCGTACTTGGAAACCACCCAGCGCAGCTCAGCAGCCATTCTTATCACTGACTAAATGCAATTGTCATTCTCTCTCTTCTTCCTCCTTCCTCACCTTGCTAGCATTTTTCTCCTCTTTCATCTTGCACAATTAGAACCTAAAACCAGCCCAGGAAAAGCACTAATGAGTTATTATTCATGCATACTTGCAATGCCAGGTAGAGGCCTCAGCTGGACAGCAGGGCTGCCTGTGCCAGGCTCTGTTCATTGCAAAAACCCGAAAAGAGAATTATTAATACCAAAGCCCTAGAAGTCCTGGCCTCACATCTGGAGGAGAGATGTCAAACATGATCAACACATGGCAAGCAGCATGCCTTGATGCTCAAGCCACTTCTCCATACAGTGCACTCTGTGCTAGAAGAAGGGGGGAAGGAGGCAGGACGTGAGGCAGGACACTGCCTGCCCTCTGAGGCTGTCTGAGGAGGGCAAATCCTGTGTCCCACATTGCTGCTGTGGAGGGAAAGGGAGCTCTCACTAATGCTGCTGCTCTTTCATTTCTGGTCCTGCTCTGTTCATCTTTAAATCTTTCCAGCAGTGAACACTTATTTTTAGGGGGGGTGGAGTTGGAAATTGAGGCTGAAGTGCTCCTGTGCTGCTGTCACTTGCTCCTACACCGATATCACTGCAGCCAGCCACAAGAAGATACCCAGTCTTGCGAGTCTTGTGCAAAAAACAGAAAAAATCATGATGCAGGTGCTTGTTAATGTATTTTGCAACAGCAGAAACCCCACATTTGCTTTACTTTGCCAACACCTATACTAGAAAAAAAAATAAATTGCTGTATTTGGAACTGGGCAATATAGCTCTGTTCCTTACCTGTGAGGTGAAGCAAAACGCCAGTATGATCCCTGGTGCTAGCCTGCTGTCCTCGGGGCTTCACATCCCAAGACGCCGCAATGGCACCATCTGATGGCCATAAGAAAAGCAAGCAGTAAAAGCTGCTTGCTCCTGGAGATGGAGTTGAAGAGGAAGATTCATAGGAAAGCTATTTCCAACCAGTAACAGTTTCTAGCTAGGCACAAATGGGAACAAGTGGTGTTGCTGGAGAGAAAAGGAGGCTTTGGGAAGGGGTCAGGAGCGGTGAGAGGTGGGCTGGTTTGACCTGTGTGGCAGGAACACTCTCCACTTCCTCACTTGGCACCTGGAGCACCTCTGGAGCAGGTACATGGGAAAGGCAGCTGAGCAACAGCCAGCTGGCAGGCTGCAACTGGGAAAAATGTAGTGTTCTGCTGAGGCTTCCCAAAACCAGCTCAGGGCAGAGTGCACAGTGGTGTGCCTGCATAACCAACCTCCCCCACCAAAACAGCCTGGACAAGGGAAGGCTGAGCTCCTGCTGGGCCTGCTGAGAAGGTTGAGGGTGCATGAGTAGCTACCTGAGGCTCCATTGATGCAGGTGCTGCAGACCAATGGGGGATCTTTTGGTAAGTTGCATTTCATTGATTTGTTTTCTATGTTTAGGAAGTGTTGATTTCTCTAGCAAACACTGTAAATGAAGGTCAGGTTTATTCTATGTCTACTTTGCAGTGTTAGCAATGAAAGGCAACCTGTTCTCTTTCTCCTCTGACTCTGATGACTACAAAGGCAGTAAGTGCAAGGAGTAAGCTAAATTCTGGTTACTGCACACGCTAATGTGCTATTACGTTATATCCAGGAGGGCAGGGTGAGGGTCAGCAAGCTTTGCCCAGGGCAATTTCCTCAGATGTGTAGGGATCAAATGGTGCCATGACTGAATCATTGCCTAAAAAAATGCCACTGGTTGTTACCATAGGACTATCATTCATGTACATGAAACCAGCTGAAACAACTCCTTGGAGTCTTATCTTCATGAGAGTATGGAAGTGCACTCGCAGATCCTTTCATCAGATCAGGCCTCTGCTCCAAGGTGTGTGTCCCATCTGCAAAGCAGGGTTGCATGAGCAGCTTTTGAAGGATGAGATAAAAACCCCTGTGCTGGCACAACAGAGCTCTGGTTTCATGTGGAGGTTTCCGCAGGGTAGCCACAGGCTCCAAGGCTCTGTTGTGCACACACCACCCAAAAAAGAGAGAATTCTCTCTGCTAGCCCTAAGCTGCCTCCAAAGAAAAACACAGCCACCACTAAATTCCCCTCCCTGGAGAAGCTTTGTGAAGGCGGCTGTAGCAAGACATGACTATTCCTTCCTCTTCCAATGGTCACTCCTTCCTATGGGCTGCCAGCCTCAGATCTTGGCACAGGGGTGGTGTTTGTCTGCCTGTTTCTTAATCTGGCTGTTGTCAAGGGCAAGTCTGCTTCCTGGGTGGAGCTGAGAGATGCAAAGGAAGGCTTGATCCTGCTCTGCTTCTGGCAGCCAGCACTAGCGTTGATGTTTGCAATGGCTCATTAGTCATTTATTGAAGTGCACCCATGAAAGTATTCCTGGGGATGTAGGGGGAGTGAGGGAGCCTGTTTTATACGAGTTCAGGCAGCAAGTTGTTTGCTTCATACCTAGGAAAGGAGCCCAGAGCAGATGATGTTATTTCTGACTCTAGCTCTACCAGTCTTTTTTGATTCCCCAGATTCCCAGTGTGGTTCCTCACCGTGCCACCTGGTTGCTTGGGTAAAGTGTACCTAAATGGACGGAAGAAGTAGGCTAAGGGTGCAGGATAGTCCTTCAAGGGGCAGCAGGATGCTGCTGAGTTGATCATTACCATAGTTGAGTGCTCCCCATCGAATTAACAGGCTTATCTGCTTGTTCTGCTGGGTTGAGTTTGTACAGATGCAGTTGCCTGTTTACTGGTTGGCATAAGTCATGCTGACATGTCTGCAAGCGTGGGAGAGGGAGAAGAGGACACTGCTGTGGGCACAACCCCTTCAGAAAGTCCATGCTATGGATGAGCAGAGACCACATATGGCTGGTTCCCATGTAAGGCACCAGGCTTTCCATTCCTTAACCTGCAACCTTAACCTAGAGGGAAATCCTCCCCTTCCTCCACTGAAGAGGATGGAGAGGATGAATAAAGCACACAGTCAGCCACAGCAAATAGGCAGTGCTGGCAAGGCTAAACCCCCATCCTTCTCACCACAGTCCCGGTTGCTTCTCCCTTCACTCCCAGCTCCAAGGTCCCTCAGACAAGCATTCCTCAAGGCCTTGGAGGAAAGACAAGGAGAGGAGAGGCAAAGAGGTTTCCTGAAACCAAAGCCCCAAGGGCAACGCATAAGAGGCATGGATCGATAGCTGTGCTTCCGAGAGCCTCCAGACTCCCTGGATCAGCGATAATAGAGGGATGAGCTCATCGCTAATAGCTTTGGTGGGTGCGAGCACCAAGGGCAGCCAGTCTGCATTGGAGAAAGGCTTGATATCGTCTCTGCAGCTCTGTCAGCAGTGCTGGCTGGTGCAGAAGGCAGCAGGAGCATGCATTCTCATTAATCCTCTGTGCATGGACCCTTTATTTGGTGAGGTGAGGAATCAAGGCTTGGTCTTTGGCCAGGTACTATGAAATACGCAGTGGAGCTGGCAAAACCACAGAGGTTATCTGAGCTAGATATCTCCTTGCAGTGATCCACTTTATCTTGCTGGCTGTGTCCCCTTTAATCCACTGCAATATAAAAATACCCCAAAGAAGGAGTCTTTCCCTGCCTGAGGAGGTTATTCTGTTTCCTAAGGGATCTCTGTGCTCCCATTGGTGCTCTCCTGGGCACCTGGTTGCCTGGCTTTGGAGGGGTACAAGGGGCACGCTGATGGCACTGGTGTGATCAGGAGTCCATCAAGCACCTAAGCCTCAGCTATTCCTGTTTGCTGCCTGCTTCTGCTTTGCCTGGTGGGGTTTGGCTCCCCTGCACCAGCCTTGTGCCCAATGCTGCAGCATGGGGAGCCAGGGGAGCATGGTGAACAGGATTTGCAGAGGAATACTGAATTTTCTTTTTTTTTTTCTTTTTCTCCCACAGCTAAGCAAACTTTTCAGAGGTGAAAGCATTTCAGGAACCCTGTGTGATGCAGGGAACTGGGGCCGAGCAGGAGGCGGGGAAGGTGGAAAGTTTACAGTCACAGAATCACAGAATCGCTTGGTTG
>NW_010163710.1:0-220 GCF_000695765.1 Mesitornis unicolor
ATGACCCCTTGTGACCCCCCCCACCCATGCACCCTCCCCATGTCTCCTTGTGACCCCTTGACCCTGTGACCGTTGACCCCATGACCCCTGACCCCCTGACCTTTGACCCCCAGACGAGGCGTGCTGGTGGACCGTGACCCCACATGACCCCTCCATATCCCATGACCCTTGACCCCCTTGACCCCATGCCCCCTTGCCTCGTGCCCCCTGACCCCCACGC
>NW_010163710.1:250-509 GCF_000695765.1 Mesitornis unicolor
CCCCCCATGACCCTTGACCCCCATGGCCCCTGGCCCCGTGACCTTTGACCCCCATGCAAGGCGTGCTGGTGGACCATGACCCCACATGACCCCTCCATATCCCATGACCCTTGACCCCCATGACCCCGACCCCGTGACCCTTGACCCATGACCCCTGATCCCATGACCCTTGACCCCATGGCCCTTGACCCCCATGACCTTTGACCCCAGGCGATGTGTGCTGGTGGACCATGACCCCTCCATATCCCATGACCCTTGA
>NW_010163711.1:0-3014 GCF_000695765.1 Mesitornis unicolor
TCTTCCTAGCACAGAAGTCTAACTAAAGGTAACATTTTTTTAGATCACAAGGGCCAAATTACACAATAGCCGTGGCTACCTGCGACAAGGTGTTAACAAGAGTAGCTCCACTGCCCTCAGTTGAGCTGGAGCAGTCAATATCAGGTTGGCATCTCCACTTACAAATTAGCTTTTAATTAGGACTAGTAGAAAAACAGGATTTCCCAGATAAACTATCTTTCAAGATACAGTTCAGCTGACAGTGTTGCAGGCATTAGATAATGGGAGGAAAGGCACAGAGGAGGAGGCAAAATGCAGAGGTCCAAGATTGTTGGTGCTGGTGCAGCTTAACAGTGATGTGACCTATAATGAATTATTTCATTTTTCTTTTACAAAGGTTTCTGTGGAATTGAAGCAAAACTGATACTACTCGGCAGCACATACAGGTACTGGGAAAGGGACATTTCTTGTTCAATACGTACGATCTTAGCTCATTTTACAACGTAAGTTTGCATAAAGCTCAAGAAGACACAACAGGGCAGCCTGAGTGCACTGCTGAGATCCAGCAAGGATACAGGCTGTGAAGCATTTTGGCATGTCATGACAGCTCATGCCACACATGAAGATCAGACTGAGCATTGTGCATGCTGCACAGGTTGTGGAAGAGGCTTTTAACTCCAAGTCTTTAGTGCTGAGCTCTTTTCAATCTCAGACTGAAGTCAAAAAGATCTTTGCCCAGAATACTTTTAAGTGCCTGGCTTTGCAACCTGAATAATATTATTGCTTTGGCTGTATTTTTTTAGAGGGCTGTATAATATGTATCAGGCATTTGAGAACATCTAATGCGTATAGAAGCTGATGCACTAACAAGTCCAGAAAGAGACCCTGGATGCAGAGATCATTGACTGTATTTTGCAGCCTGATCATCTCCCCGAAAGACAGGAAAAAATGAACATAAATATTTTTGGCATATAGGTAAATTTTATTAAATCTTGGTCAGTCTCCGTGAGAACATTACAGTATATTTTGTGTGCTATAGTGGAGGATCAGGGATGTTACTTGACTACATCCACTGCTCCTCAAGGGTCCTGCTCCACAACTGTACTGGCATAAAAGCCATCATGAGTACTAGCAGTGGAGATCTAACTCACCCAAGTGTACTTGCTTCCTATCTAGACAGCTTCAATGTCTAAGCCACCGTCTAACCATTACACTTCAAAGAAAGTAACCCTTGGTCTTACATGCCAGAAATCACAGTGCATCACATACAGTGGCAGGTCAAGATCTGCTTCTGTCCCTCACTGCTATTCAAGACCTTGCTTCCAGATGGACTTGGGTGAGTGAGAAAGAACAGCAGCTTTTCCTGCTTTCTTTTAGCAGAGAAGGTCTCCACACAGCTCAAGTTTCAGGAGAGAGGATTGAAAAGCATTGGGAAGAGATGTAAGACTAGAAGAGTGTGAAGAGCACCAAGTTCCACGGCTGGGATTTATTATTATTATTTATTTAAGACTATAAATCTTGTTGGAGCAGTACAGACACTCTCATTCATCTTTGTAGGACATAAGCCAACTTCTGGCAGCCTGGACTCGGGAAGCAGCTTTCTCTCCCGTTTGTCTTCTTCTACTTTTTCATGCATCCTTCTGCATTTGACAATTGCCAGAGGCAGGATTAGATGGACCCCATGGTACAGTGCAGTGGGTCGGTTCCTCAGATACCTGCACCTCTCCTTCTCTTTCTGCATTTTCTCTCCCCTCCGTCCTGTTGCTGTCTCTTAAACCCTTTCTCTAACTGTGCTAGCAAATCCTCATACCTATCTATAGATGGCAGCAACTTTCCAAATCAGTTTCAAATGCTGATGAACCAGGATGGTTTCTGGCTTCCAGAAGTGTTTCACTGCACGAAATAGGTAGCAAACTGTACGTGGATTTAATGGTATGTACAAAGAAGTTCACTCACTTCTAAGGAGGGGGGGATTTTTTTTTTTATGTGCTTCTGAAAGGGTCTGGATTGACAGCAGAGACATGCATGAGGGTGGAGGAGGCAGCTGGGGAAAGCGGGTGGATTTTTTTTTTTGCTGCTATTAGCTGCCAGCTCAGAAATATTTAGGAAAAAAAAAAAAAAGAAAAATTGTACTCCCTGCCTGTGATTGTTGCTGGCTCTCAACATATGTCACACTCTTATCATTTCATAGCAGCTGGCAAGTTCATGCAGAACCACCAGGCGGCCCAACGTGGCCAGTAATCAGTTAAGTACAGATGTCCAAATAGATGTAACTTGCATTAAACTTTAAATAAAGATAATTTATGCTGAGTAAACAGACGAGCGAGCACATTTGCCCAAATACAGATGGCACTACCTGATAGCAGTGCATTAGAAGGGTCATTAAACAGGGAGGTTCAATAACATAGTACTCAAAGATGGTCTTCTGCAAGGAAAAATAGCTGAGATCAGAGGTATAAAGTCTACCTCCGCGGTTGTTTTTTTTTTCCTGCTTCCTTTTGAATAGCTCAGCAGGTTTGGGGTCTTAATGGGGCATAAAGAGAAACACACTTTCTCCTGGAGGGACACCCTTGCACCTGTCCATGGGAAAAATACTTTTTTTTTAAAAAAAAGGAATTGTAATCTGTCTCACTTGGAAACCAAGATAAGTGTGCTTATTTAGAAACAAGGAGATGTTTTTGAGGCTGACTGCCTTAATCCAAATCCTGATGGCTTTAGGGTGGGACTGCCACTGCAAGGGCCTTTGCATTTGTCCTGTATTCCCCAGGGAAGGTATGGACCATCATCACACCCACAGCAACACATTTTGGCCTGGAACAGGATTACATGCACATGTGCACACACAGTCATTTCTGTGCTACTTGTTCAGCAAGGAGGAGGAATTAAGCTGAGGTACCAGATGGTGGGGTTTAGGCATCAGATGCCTGGGCTTTGACCTTCCTAGGACATTGGGAGGCTTGGTGAGGAATGAAAAGATCAGATCATCTTCAGTATACCTTGTATGGAATCACACAGAATCACAGAATTGCTTGGTT
>NW_010163712.1:0-2923 GCF_000695765.1 Mesitornis unicolor
CTGTGCGTGCGTGTGCGTGGGTTTGGTCTGGATCTCGACATAAAGCTGAAGGGGGAGGGGGAAAGAGCAATTTTCCTTCCAACTTTTTTTTCCTTCTTCTTCTTTTTCTTCTTCCTAGAACACTAATTCCTCCGCGTGGGCAAACAGCCCCTCTTCTGCTTTGATTCCCAGTCACAGCCCCTAGATTAAATCCCGGTTTTAATGAGAGCCGTGGCTGCGGCTGCGTTAGGGGATGATGGTCGTGAAGACGCCCTGACCTGTTTTGATGCAGACGATCTGACCTGTAGGGAGAGAGAGAAAGGTCAGCCACATGCAGTGGCCAGATTTCTGCTCGTTCCCGGCACATGCTGCTACAATATTGATCCGTGGAGAAAGATAAACATAAAAGCTAGATCCTATGTCCTGAATACTAATGAACGTGGCTTCCAGATTTTAATTGTTGTTGACTTCTTATTTCCACTGTAAACATTTGCTGATCTCTCTAGGGCAATTTTCCCTGCTTTTATTTTAATTTATTTTCTTTTGTTGTATTTTATTTTATCTTATATTATTTCTTCCTTCCCAATCCCTGAATGTCTCTCCCGTTGGAAATCTCTCCAGCAAGTTATTTCCTGCGGCCGCCGAGGAGCAGCCCCCCTAAAGCCGCCGCCAGCATCCCGTTTCCATGAGACGGTGCAGGCGAAGGCAACCGCGGACCCAGCGCTGCTGGAAACGGGGAAAGCTCTTCTGAAGGGCAAAATCTCGACCTGAGATCCACCTTTCGGGTTTCTGCGTAGTTTCTCGCTTCGTTTCTTCGCAGTTTAATGCTGCGGAGTTGTTTTTAAATATTTATTTTATTATTATTATCCCCACCACCATCCCTTCAATTTTGATGTGCGGCAGCACCAGCAGTTAAACTGGAAGAGAGCTTTCCCTTCAAAACCTCCTCAGTTTCCCAGCTGCTCCCAGGCTGGATACACCTACGGGAGGCAAGGAGAGGTGGAAAAATGCCGCTTGTCTCGGGGAGCGAGGCATCGCTTTCCTCTCGCCGGCGCAGGCGAAGGAGGCTTTTTTCGGAGGGTTTTCGCTGCGATGGGAGATGATTCAGGATCACTCGCTGCCCCGACTGCCTTTTGGGTTTCTTTTTTTACTTTTATTTTTATTTTTTTTCCTTCGAGATGGTCAAACATAGCTGTAAATCGGGGAAAGCAGTCAATGAAATCGCTGTCCCCAAACATGCACTTCAAGTTTCTGGTGCTTCGCGGACGACCGAGAGCGAGCACCGCCGGCTGTATAGGGGCAATTAACTGTCTCAGGCTGACATTTAAGAAAATGAGGAAGATATTAAACTCCTAATTCCCGTCATTACAAATAATTTTCATGAAGGGAACTTCTGAAAGATTTTTTTTCCCTCCTTTCCACTTTCCAGTCTATTTTTTAACCCCTGAGTGATTTACTACGTAAGTAATTTTAGAGGATACAGTTTACAGCTTGAGTTATTAGACTGAACACCTCTGGCTGACACCACAACACCTTTTTTTTCTGCCTGCAGCTGTGAGTCACAACCCCATTTTCATACCAAACTGCTGCACATTCCTTTACAATATAGACTTCCTCCTTGCAAAGATCAAACATGCTCCAGCCAACGTGTTTATTTTAAAATACAGGAAAATTAAAACTAAACATGGACTTTAAAGAAAAACAAATGCATCATTTCTTTCCCCGCTGTCTCTCCTACTAATATAAAGTAAAATAAAATAAAATTAGGACGGAACGGCGTAGACCGCTTCAATACAGTGACAGAGCCAAACCAGTCGATTTCGACTGGAACAGGAACGGATCCTTCTGTTTGCTGTTATTTATTTATGTATTATTGTGGCTATGGTTTTAATTATACGTGGGAATGTCAGGCCAAGATGCTGTAACCGTAGCCTCCCTTTAACACACTTTTCCTATTTGTTTAATGCCAGCGCTACAAGGCTAGAACAGGCAACAGAAGGAAAATTGTTTCAATATTCAGTTTAAGAGCTTACAACAGGGAAACCCGGAATTGCAGGGAAACGTGCGGGCCTGCTCTGTGGAGATGCCTGGCAGGACCAGGCGGATTTCGTGCTCCTCGGCGGGTTTCGGGGTGCGGGGAGAGAGCGGAGGCGGGGACGGGGAAGGGGGGAGTTGCGGGAGGGAGATGTGCCCGAAGTAATTTCTACCCAGCAAAACAGGGGTTTAAGAGCCTCCTTGCTGCTCATCTGCACAGACACTGAGATGCTTTTTAATTTCGAGCAGGGTGAAGGTAGATTTCATCTTTGCTACTCCAGGTAATCTACTGTCAGCTCCTCCAGTGATCCCCACTTGGATCTGAGAGGGTGGACTCGCTGTCAGTCCTTTTACTTCCATGCCCTCTTTTTTCTTTTGCCCGGTGGAGGGCACCCGGTCGAGCTCGCGTTGCCCATCATTTCCCCCCACTCCTCTAGCCTTTCCTCAAGTCCTCGATGGGATGAGTGAAGTAGGGGGAGCGGGACATATCTGCCTGCATTCATTTATTTTTGGCACGCATACGGTAGCAAAAGATTGTTTTAAAGAAGAAAAAAAATAAAAGAGAGAAAAAGCAAAGCGAAGGATCATTCGCTTCAGGAAACAGATCGGATAACTCCCCCTCTCGCCCCCCCAATTTATCCCTGGTCCAAGCAGCTCCGAGGCGCTGAGCGGAGCAAGCGGCGAGTCCGCACCGCGCTGCGTGGCTGTGCTTGCGCGGCAAGGGGGGAGCAGGACCAGAGCCTGCCAAGCGGGACCACTACACATCCCCTGTCTCTTCTCCCCGGTCCCCTGGGCTCATTTCCCCGGGCCAAGGGTTCTCTGACTCCCTTGCCATCGCGGCCCGACGTGCGCCCAAAAGTTAAGGCAAGAACGGTGGCTACTTCCCTCTGGAGAGCTCTCCCGTGCCGGC
>NW_010163712.1:2987-3318 GCF_000695765.1 Mesitornis unicolor
TGCCCGCCCTCCCCGCGCTGCCTGCGCGCACCGCGGAGACGGCAGCACCGGGACACGCAGCATCGGGGCGCTGGCGTTTACCCGGTTTGGGCAAATTATGCTTGCACGAGGCGGAGGTTGCGGGTTCCTCCCCGTCTCAAACACTTCCCCCACCAAAAAAACCCAAACCTAAGCAAAGAAAAAAACCCGGGGTTCCCGTTGTCAGCTCTTAAAAAAACCTCTGAAATTTGGCAAAGACAGCAAAGAAATCCGTGGAGCTTCGAGGGAGGCTGCGAAGCCGGGCCGGTTCCCCGCCAAGCTCCGAGGGCAATGCCGCCGCCAACGCGCACGG
>NW_010163713.1:0-314 GCF_000695765.1 Mesitornis unicolor
CAACCATCCCCACGTCCCCCCATATCCTGGCTGTCCCCACGTCCCCCCATGCCCCAACCATCCCCATGTCCCCCCATATCATTGCCATCCCTGTGTCCCCCCATGCCCCAACCGTCCCCATCCCCATCCCCACATCCCTTTTTCACCCCCAGTGTCACGTTTTGTCCCCTCCCCAGCAACCTGGAGGGCTTCCTGGAGGAGTTTGCCGACATCTCCAAGGAGGACCAGATCAAGAAGCTCCACGACCTCCTGGGGCCCCACATGCTGCGGCGCCTCAAGGCCGACGTCTTCAAGAACATGCCTGCCAAGACCGA
>NW_010163713.1:549-3058 GCF_000695765.1 Mesitornis unicolor
GGCGCCCCAGATGTTTGGGTCCATAGGAGAAGGGGGTACCCAGATGTTAAGGTCTATGGGAGATGGGGGACCCCAGGTGTATGGGTTCATGGGAGAAGAGGGCACCCAGATGTTGAGGTCCATGGGAGATGGGGGACCCCAGATGTTTGGGTTCATGGGAGAAGGTGGCACCCAGATGTTGAAGTCCATGGGAGAAGGTGGCACCCAGATGTTGAGGTCTATGGGAGAAAGGGGCACCCAGATGTTGAGATCTATGGGAGATGGGGGACCCCAGATGTTTGGGTTCATGGGAGAGGGGGGCACCCAGATGTTGAAGTCCATGGGAGAAAGGGGCACCCAGATGTTGAAGTCCATGGGAGAAAGGGGCACCCAGATGTTGAAGTCCATGGGAGAAAGGGGCACCCAGATGTTGAAGTCCATGGGAGAAAGGGGCACCCAGATGTTGAAGTCCATGGGAGAAAGGGGCACCCAGATGTTGAAGTCCATGGGAGAAAGGGGCACCCAGATGTTGAAGTCCATGGGAGAAAGGGGCACCCAGATGTTGAAGTCCATGGGAGAAAGGGGCACCCAGATGTGTGGGTCCATGGGAGAAGAGGGCACCCAGATGTTTGGGTTCATGGGAGAAGGGGGGACCCAGATGTTGAGGTCCATGGGAGAAGAGGGCACCCAGATGTTTGGGTTCATGGGAGAAGGGGGGACCCAGATGTTGAGGTCCATGGGAGAAGAGGGCACCCAGATGTTGAGGTCCATGGGAGATGGGGGACCCCAGATGTTTGGGTTCATGGGAGAAGGTGGCACCCAGACGGTGAAAGATGCTGAAGGCCATGGGAGAAAGGGGCACCCAGATGTTTGGGTCCATAGGAGAAGGGGGCACCCAGATGTTAAGGTCTATGGGAGATGGGGGACCCCAGGTGTATGGGTTCATGGGAGAAGAAGGCACCCAGATGTTGAGGTCCATGGGAGAAGGAGGCACCCAGATATTCGGGTCTATAAGAGAAGGAGACACCCAGATGTTGAGGTCTATGAGAGATGGGGGACCCCAGGTGTTTGGGTTCATGGGAGAAGGGGGCACCCAAATGTTTGAGTCCATGGGAGAAGAGGACACCCAGATGTTGAGGTCCATGGGGGTTGCTGTTGGATCTCCCTGGGTGAAGCCCATCCCCGTGCAGCCGCACCCTGGGTTCCCCTGCTTTTTTGGGGTTCCCTGGACCCCTGGGTGCCTGGGGATGTGGTTGAGGACCCCTCTAGGACGTTGGGGACCCCCAGGTGGGGTTGGGGACCCTCGCAGCCCCCCCCCAGGTCCCACCGCCGTCCCCGTAGGAAGTACTACAAGTACATCCTGACGCGCAACTTCGAGGCGCTGAACTCGCGGGGCGGGGGGAACCAAGTGTCGCTGCTCAACATCATGATGGACCTGAAGAAGTGCTGCAACCACCCCTACCTCTTCCCCGTCGCCGCCATGGTGGGCACCGCGGGGACACGGGGGAGGACGGGGGGACAGGGAGCGGTGGGATGTGGTGGGATATGGGGACCTGGAGGGGTTGGAGGGACATGGAAGGGGTAGAGGGATGTGGAAGGTGGAGGGACATGGGGACACGGTGGGACATGGGGACATGGGGATGTGGAGGGGTTGAAGAGACATGGAGGGGATAGAGGGATGTGGTAGGTGGAGGGACATGGGGACATGGTGGGACATGGGGACACGGGGATGTGGAAGTTGGAGGGACATGGGGACATGGAGGGGACATGGGGACATGGTGGGACATGGGGACACGGGGATGTGGAGGGGTTGGAGGGACATAGAGGGACATGGGGATATGGAGGGATGAGGGGGACAGAGGGACATGGAGAGGACATGGTGGGACGTGGTGGGACATGGGGATGTGGAGGGGTTAGTGGGATTGGGGGACACAAGGATGTGGGGTGGAGGGACGTGGTGGGACATGGGGACATGGGACAAAGTGACATGGGGACAGAGGGACATGGGGACAAAGAGACATGGGACAGAGGGACACGGCGACAGAGGGACACGGGGACAGAGGGACATGGAGACAAAAGGACATGGAACAAAGGGACATGGGGAAAAGAGAGATATGGGGACAAAAGGACATGGAGACAGAGGGACATGGGGACAGAGGGACATGGGGAAAAGAGGGACATGGGACAGAGGGACATGGGACAGAGGGACATGGGGATGAAGAGACATGGAGACAAAAGGACATGGGACAGAGGGACATGGGACAGAGGGACACAACGAGGCCGCAGAGGGGCCAGAGGGCGGTGGGTGCTGAGGGTGGGGGTGTCCCCGTGGTGTCCCCGTGTGGTGACGTCCCCGTCCCCAGGAGTCCCCGAAGCTGCCGAGCGGCGCCTACGAGGGGGGGGCCCTGATCAAGGCCTCGGGGAAGCTGCTGCTGCTGCAGAAGATGCTGAGGAAGCTGAAGGAGCAGAACCACCGCGTGCTCATCTTCTCCCAGGTGGGGACAGCGGGACCCCCGGGACCCCCCCCCGC
>NW_010163714.1:0-809 GCF_000695765.1 Mesitornis unicolor
GGGGCGTACCCTGCGAGGGGCGGTTCCGGGTAGCTGAGAGACAGCCTCGTCCCGGCAGAACTACGCGGATTCCCCACATCTTCCTGCATCCCGAGGCCCTCGGGGGGTTTTCAGCAGCGGTGATAGCACAGGCCATGCCCAGGCATGCCCGGGGATCGGGGAAGCAGCCAGTCCCGTTTGCGTTTTAATGTCCGCTGAAAAATGCTGTTAAAGCTTTTTAGTGCCTTTCAAGGTGGGTGGTGGTGTTGTGAGCCATCTGTTGTGTAGGGCAAGGTGATTAAGTCAGTGCGTCCCCTCCGGAGCACCAAGAAAGGATGTGCAGTGCTGCCTGGTTGTGCCTTTTCCCTGTGGGGGAGCGTGGAGCGCTGGCAGCACAGACTGAGGTGGTTGTGTCTTGGTTTCTGTTATGAAAACTTCACAGCTGACCTGTGCCATCTGAGGAGAGAAGCTGGGATGCAAAGTGTAGAGTTACAAGGATAATACTTTATTCTTGCGCAGGAGGTGTCCCGTTCAAACTGGGGCACCCCAGATGTGGTTTTACACGTGATTCTTACACCTTTCAGGCATTCAGATACAAGATAACTTCACCGGTAACTACTTAACACACACACACAGAGTTGTTTTGCAAAGCAGCTCTAATTCTGTAGTTAATTACCCACTTGCTTCTTTTTGGATGTAGGCATCTGTGGAGTCAGTCTTACTGTGGTTCCTTATCTGTGATGTCAGATTACAGCAGGCTGGCACAGAAGTGTTGGTAGTCCAGGAGTCTGTTTTATTCTTCCAGGGGAGCTTTTAAGATTCTGAGAAAC
>NW_010163715.1:0-1718 GCF_000695765.1 Mesitornis unicolor
CCCCTTCACAGTGGTGATACCATCTTTCTTGGCACAGTAAGTTTTGTATCAGTGTTAAAATCATTTCCACTAACTGTCTGGAATGCCCTTGTTTTCTCACACCCACCACCCTTTTTTCCTTCCAATCATCAGTATTATCATTGGGCAGGGGCGGATAAAGATGTAATGTTGTTGGTGTCGTTTGCTCAGTCGCTGTTTTCGAGGCATCATCCTGCGGTCTCGCTGTCAGACAGGGGCAGGGCATTACACAATTCGGGCATCTTAGCTGACATTCTTTCTTTCTGCAAACATTCAAAAGATCTTTAAGTTTGAAAATCAGTTCTGACTCTGTGACCTCTGGTTGTTTTCCTTCTCTCTCAGACGCCAAATTGCTATCTCTCCCTGACGAATGTTCTAGCGCCGGCGCGGATGGAGTGACTAGTTCTTCTCCAGAGGCAGCGGGGGAGGCAGGCCGGGGGGCGGGAGCAGAAGGGGGGGGGGCGGGGGCAGCGGGGGGGGGGCCCGGGGGGGGGGGAAAAAGCGGCGGGGGTGGCGGGGGTGGCCAGAAGTCTGTGGGATTGTCCAGTGGCATCACAGTGGTTGTTGTAGGAGTGAACGGGTTTAAGCTTCTAGGAGTTCCCAGTGGAGGAACTTGTAGCACCTGTTGAGCCCCCGCCACAGCTTTTCATTCTGCCTTTAAGGCTTTTAAGGTCACGCTAATTAATCTTTCTCCGGTTGCTATCTCAGCTGCTCACTTATCTCGCCTTTCGATAGCATCGTAAATCTTCTTTCCGATCTCTTCCCAAGTCCCGGCTTTAAATGCTAATTCTGGGTCAGGTGTGTACCTGTTTTCACAGCACCATCATAAAAGCTTCATTAGAAGCAACTCATCGTATTTTGTCCCTCTGTTAGAGAGAATATGTAGCAGGATCCTAACAACCGCCTTTTCTTCGGTACTTAAATTCTGACCCATGCTACCACCCCAGCTGCTCACCTCTCCGGGCAAGCTACACATTGCAACAATTCTTCACTTTATCAGGCCGTTGTCCACGACCCCCTGCGTCAGTCCAGCTGCGAAGCTTCCAGCTGGGGATCATCTTGCCTCCGCAGTCCCAATATCACGTTGGGGTCACCACTTGCAAGACGACCTACGGACTCCGAGACTACTCTGTAAGAGTTATAAATCGAAGACCTTTATTTTATCAGAAGCTGCGCTTTTATAGTCCAAAATCCCTTAGTCACACTACATAAGCATTTCTATTGGTTACATATATGTGTCCATATTGTCTAAGCTAATACATGATTGGTTACTATCTCACGTGTCACCGCCCACATTCGGTTCAGGGTGTTTTACTTCCGCTTCCGGTTAGTTTACTTCCGGGTCATTCTCTTGCCGCATCGCTGTACTTTATCTTTCTTTATCCCTATGTCATCTTAAGGTGGTCTTTCTAAATTACAGAATTCTTAAGGTGGTGATTTTAAATTATACAGCTCTATATAATCATTTCCATTTTAATTCATGAAGCCTCCAACACAGATGGGATCAGGCCAAGCGGTGACAGCCACAACAGCACCAGCGCCAGCCATCACGTCACCCCCTGTTGCACCCCCAGAAGCGGTCCCAGGCAGGCCCTGCCCGTTTCCTGTCCAGAAGCTGGTGCAGTTCTTCAAGCAGCTGCAGGAACTCCTGCAGTTCCTGAAGGGAATAGTGGCTTAAGCAGCAGGATGAACGGGATCAG
>NW_010163716.1:0-714 GCF_000695765.1 Mesitornis unicolor
GCTTAGAGCCGGGGGAAGGTCCCGCTCGTCGCTGTCACCCCCCTGAGTGCCCCTCGCCTTGACTCGGGACCCCCTGCTCAGAGGACGTAGGAGGAGCACAGAGCCTCCCAGGCCAATGGATCACAAGCTCCAGCATTCGGAGAGGAACATCCCCAGGGCCGCCTGGGCGGCTTTTTGCCTCCTCCAGATCCCGGAGCCAGACCCCTTCAGCCTCTGGGTTTAGGTGGTTCCACCCACCTGGCTTTGCCCTTCCAGGACCCGGTGCCATCAGAGAAGACACCAGGTCCTTGTCACCGCGGGGGAGGTGGCGGGGTCCCCGATGGACCCTTCAGGTAGCTGCTGTGCTGCGGGGCGGCGGGGATGCTCACCAAGATGCGGCTTCTTGTGCTGCGGATGGGACCAAGGGCAGGGGACAACGATGCTGGGGGGACCCTGGGGTGGAGGGTGCATTGGAACTGTGCTGGGAGCATCCCCCAGATGGGTCCTGCACCCCAGAGAGACAGAGTGGGTGTCCCAAGGGTGATTCCCAAGCAGGAGCTTGGGCAGCGGTGTAGGAACAGGGACTTTGTCCTCTCCTGGGCAGGGGATGTGATGGGGACAGGCGGTGGCTCTGGGGACACCATGATCTGGTGTCCCAAACCATGGGGGTGGCTCTGTCCCCCCCTGGAGCAGGGCTGCGGTGGTGACCTGGAGCGGGGGGACACCATGTCCATC
>NW_010163716.1:803-1372 GCF_000695765.1 Mesitornis unicolor
CGGGCTCCGAACCCCACATCTGCGGGTGGCCTGGGTCCCGCAGCGTTAATCCACCAAATCCCCCCAGGCATTTCCACCAGGAGGGGCCCCGGGAGCTCCCCCCTGGCTCCCAGCCCTCCTGGGAAGCACAGCCCAGCCCTGGCCGCGGGCGAATGCCAGTGAGGGGCAAGGCCTCCCCACACTGGGTGCCACCAGCGGCCGGGCGCGGGGCCAGGCTGGGTGTGGAGGGGTGTGGACCGGGGCTCCAGCCATGTGCCCTCCCGAATTGTGCATCCCACAGGGGCCTGGAATCCCCTCACTGTGCTGGCATCCTCCCATTAGCAAGGAAAAATGGAGCTGGGGGGGGTTGAAAGCAGTCCCTGCCATCCCCGTGCCTCAGTTTCCCCTATTGCGAGTGGTGTGGAGCTGCCCTGGCAGCATTTGGGCAGAGTTTGGTGCAGTGTGGCATACCCCACGGTGTGACTCCATGGTGTGACTTACCCCATGGTGTGACATACCCCACTGATGCCCCCCTCCTTGTCCCCAGGGTCCAGCCAGCCCGGGACGGTGTTGAGCACCACATGAGCGCC
>NW_010163716.1:1678-2024 GCF_000695765.1 Mesitornis unicolor
GGGCAACCCAAAACGGGCTGGGCTGAGCCCTGCAAGGAGCACGGAGGGGCACGGTGGGCTGAGGCAGTGCTGGCCCCCCTGGCCCTCTACAGCCACGCGTACCACCGCTACCCCCTGCCCTTCCCGGGGATGGAGACCCAGCGCCCCAGCTCCACCAGCAAACCCCACTCCACCACGGGGGACGGGACCAGTGACCCCCCAGCTTTCCGCCACTGTCCCTTCCTGGTGGAGGCCAAGCACAGCCCCTTCCTCCTGTCCTCGCTGCTGCCCGCTGCATCCCCGGCTGACCCCCCGTTTGGTGGCGGAGGGACAGAGGGACCAGGGACGATGACCGGCATGGACTGGC
>NW_010163717.1:0-502 GCF_000695765.1 Mesitornis unicolor
GGTAACTTAAAGACAGGCTAAGGATGAATTATAACACCCAGTTGACCATGGGAGAATTGAGGCACAGAGCATTTCAATACAGAGGGAAGATCCCACAGAAAGTTTCTGATCGAGCCGTGACCGGATAGAAATTTAACTTAATTATCAACTCGACATGCAGAGATTCCTTCCTCTTTTGGGAACAAACCATTATTGTCTTCATCAGGCTGTTTCTGAAGGTCAGCGTGGCAGTGAGAGCACTGGATGGGAGATGCTCTGTGTAAAATGCCCCATGTATGAAGCCACAGCCTGAAATTATAAACAAGAGAAGGAAAGGGGATTAAGCTATTGAGGACTGTAAGGATAATTTGTGCTGTAAACTGCCCATAGGTAGAGCAGAAACCAACCAGCCTTCAACAAAAGCAGGTGTGGGACGACACACCTTTACCATTGACTGGGAAACACGGCTTGAAGATAAAAATTGGAAAAAATATTAAAAAAGAATAAAACAATGGTTCACACA
>NW_010163718.1:0-242 GCF_000695765.1 Mesitornis unicolor
GGTGGAGGAGAGGTGAAGCGACTGCTTGAGGCCCCCTTCGCCCCTTCCCGCTTCCCCCCGCTGACCGATTCCTTCTCTCCCGCGCAGATTCGGGTCCCGCTGCGCCAGGATTTTCCGTTTGCTGCTGCGGAAGAAGCACCTGGAGCAGAAGCAGGTGGAGGATTTTGCCATGATCCCGGCCAAGGAAGCCAAGGACATGCTCTACAAAATGCTGTCGGAGAACTTCGTGTCCCTGCAGGTGA
>NW_010163719.1:0-393 GCF_000695765.1 Mesitornis unicolor
CAGTCGGGTGCGCGGGGCTCCGCGGGCGCGGAGGGGACCCCCCTCTCCTCAGCGTGGGGCGGGGGGGAGGGGGGTTGAGGGTAAGGGAGGAAGGGCCGCGGCCGCCCTGCCCCGTCCCCGCTGGGTGACATTGCCGGTGCGTAGGGAAGGGAGAAACGTTTTGACTGCTCAATTCGATACAAATTAGGTCACAAATATTGTGTACAGTTTGTAGTAAAACACCTCAGACATTTAAAAACGCTATATAAGTCTTTAAAAATGCAAAACTAGTCTATTGTAAAACAGATTCACCTGAAATACAGCTGATATAACCAAGGCGCTGGAAGGTTATTCATAGGCACACATCTGTCTTTCTTTTTCTGTCGGTTTTTTTTCTTGGTTTTTTTTTTTTCC
>NW_010163720.1:0-215 GCF_000695765.1 Mesitornis unicolor
TGCCATGACTGGGCCTCACTGGCAAAACTACCGGAGCTAAACCCTGGCGTGATATTCAGAGGTCTGCAACGTCAGGGGTGTCCTGCCCAGCCAAGAGCAAACCTCAGCTTTTGCACTGACTCGGCATTTCAGCCCCATCGCACCCCGGAGCTGGGATGGGTCCAGCCTTTGCTGTGGGGGATGAGCAGGGCCAGGGCTGGGGGGTGCACCATGTG
>NW_010163720.1:246-8031 GCF_000695765.1 Mesitornis unicolor
CCTGGGCACCAAACCCCTGGCCCTGCTCTAGGCAGCATCCTGGGTGCTCTGTCCCCTGTCTGGCTCCAGGATGCAGGACCCTGACCCACCACCCCCAGCCCCTCCGGCCTCGGCGAGGGGGAACTCATGGCATGAAGAAGCCGGGCAGGGCCGGCCGAGACATGGCAGAGGGATGATGGAACGGCGCTGGATGCTTTTCCACCTGGTAGGAGGAACTGCAAGCATTTTCTTGTCAGAGAACCAAACGGAAACGAAACCCGAAATAATAATTAAAGAAAGGAGGAACGGAAGAATCAAAGAAAACCCTTCGGGGAGGAAGAGTTTCTTTTTCGTTAGTAAGCTGCCTTTACTTGGTTTCTTTGGCTCACTCCATTGCTGGAGCCTGATCCTCAAATGATACCCTAGTAGAGTCCCTGAAGTCGGGGTGCCTCAGGTCCATGAGAAATTTGGTGGGAGTGAGAATGTGAGTAGAACCTGCGGGAGAACAGAGCGGGGCTGACGGCTGCGCCAAGATTCCCCCCACCGCCGTTTTCCGGGGGGAGGAAGGACGCGGTTGCCACCCGGAGCATCGTAGGCGCATGCAGGGGATGGTCCCCGGAGAGACGCGGGATGAGATGGGCGAGAGGCGGGATGAGGAACAGCAGTGGCGGGTCCAGGGGACGGAGAGGGGGCTGCTGTTCTCAGGGAAACAGAAGGAGCAGATGAGATGCCAGCAAGAGGCACCCCAGGCAAGAATCCAGGGACAAGATGGTGAGGGGCTCCTGCCCCTGCCCTACAAGATGAGTATCCAGCTGTGCTTCCCCAGGGGTGGAGATTTTAGGGGACCTAAAAGCTCTGGCAGGGCTCCCACCGTGTCCTCCACACTTGAGCCACGGCTCCTTCGGGAGCACCGTCAGGGTGCTGAGCCTGAGCACGCAATGCAGGTCCTGCTGCACAGGCGTCGCAACAGGACATGTTGCAACAGGAAAATGCATCTCCCGTCACACTGCATGTGCAGTGGGACACGCAGCAAGTGTACAACAGGAAAATGCATCTCTTGCTGCACTGCATGTGCAACAGGACACATAGTGCATGTGCAACAGGAAAACGCATCTCCTGTCACGCTGTATGTGCAGTGGGACACACAGCAAGTGTACAACAGGAAAATGCATCTCCTGTTGCATGCCCAGTGCACCTCACGGTTGGCGTGTGGTGTTGCACGCCTCTTTATCTCCTTTTTAATCCCTGTAGGATGAGCGTGCAAGAAAAGGAGCAACTCACGCTACAAAAACTCCCTTCCCTTTCAGCTCTGCTTGAACGGAAACAGCCAGGGAAAGGAGAAACAGGAGCAAAACTGGGGATGGACAGAGGGATGGATCCTCGGGGAGGGGGGACACAGGGGTGACAGTGGGCAGTAGGAGAAGACTTTTCTGCAGAGCTCCAGCTCCCGCAGTCATCTAGAGCCAGGAATTTGCGGGATGGTGGAGGGAGCGTGGGATGAGCAGCCAGCGCGACGGGGCGCGGGGTCCGGCCCCGGCTCCCACTCACCTATTAGCACTTCCCACTTGCCGCTGGCTTGCGTCACCTCGTAGGCGCAGCGCATCTCGTTCATGCTGACACCCCCCAGGATGAAGATGATGAGGCGGGGACCACTTCGGTACTCGCCAGGGGCCTTGTTCTTGTGCCAGTGGCCATAGCGGGCACTAGAGTGAGGAAGAGGAGAGGGATGAAGAACGAGCAGGAGGCAACAAACTGTGTGTTGAGCTCACATCTTAATTGAGTCATGGATTAATTAGTTGCTAGAGTGGCAAAAGTCTGTTACAGGTAGGGAAACTGAGGCACAGGATGCCTGAATGACCGCAGAGCAGCTCACACACCTGCAGATGGATACAGCCCCTCCAGGTAGGCAAGAGGTGGATGCTAATGGTGATACAGGTGCCAACGTACGGGGGAGGGCGAGGGGTACCCACCTGACGGCAGTGGTGCTGAAGGAGGCGGAGGAGCGGGTGGAGATGTACGGGTAGTGCTTGGTGTCCAGCTTGTCATCGATGGCATCCTGCGGGCAGAGAACCCTGGGGGGTCAGCACAGAGCCAGCCACAGCCCCTGGCCCTAGAACCCCTCTGCAGGGCTGTGCCCAGGAGGATGGGCCCACCTGGGTCAGGGTTCATTTACATATATTTGCATAGCCTTACTTTTGGGAACAATTTGGCTGTATTCTTGTAAAAGGGTGCACCCAGGAGGAGAGTGCTTGGCTGTTGGGGAGCAAGGGCAGGACAGGGGGTTGCAGCATGGGGATGGGGCATGAGTACGGGGTGAAGCTCATCCCGAGCTGGGGGTGTCTGTGGAGATAGGGGAAAGGAGGCAGTAACAAGTGGGTTTTTTAGGAACCCCAGGGGTGTAAGCAGAGCGGAGGCTTCACAGCTGTGATCCAGCCCTAGGGTAAGGGACTTGCTCTTGCTTTTCCCCATAGTGGAGGGTTAATGGTGTTTGCAAGATGGTGTGGAGATGCTGCTGTCCTGTTTGGTCTTCTCTGGTCCTGAGGATGAGGTTTAGGGGTGCCTAAAGCTCCCCATAGAAGTGTTTGTGTAGACTATGGTAGAGGAAGGCAAGAGCTAGCGCTATGTGAGATTTTGGAGATTGAAGGAGCTGGGGCTCTACTTGTCCTTGGTGCCTGAACTGCAGTGATAACCCCCTCTCCCAAACGTGGCTCCAGGGTGCACCTGTCTGAGGGAAGTGTCCATGTCTGGCTCAGCAAGGACATGGGCAACGCTGTGACAAGGCCACCCAGCTGTGCCCACTGTGGCACATGGTGCAGCACAAGCAGCAACCAGTTTGCTATCTTGTTTTGTGTTGTGGGGATGCTGTGCAAGCCCGGCTGCAGCTGTGCATCCCACCTGGGGCCAGGAAAACCTCCCAAAACATCCCAACCTCACTGCAATTGCAGGCAGCGAGCAGCCTGGAGGGCAAACATCGAGGAGAGGTGCCAGGGTTTGGGCTGGAAGCACCCAGCCCCCTGCAGGTTCCTTCCTGGGCGGTGCTGTGGTCCCTGCTCTGTCCCCTGTCCCTGTCCTTGCTGGCTCACCTCCATGATGTCCTTAATCACGGGGGTCCATCGGGAGAGCTGGTAGGTCTGCTCGCTGATCCGCTCCTTCCGCTCCGGCTTGCTCCGGCGGCGCAGGGTGGACTGGGCAGAAAGAGCACAGGGACACCCTGAGACATGGGGGCCACGGCAGTGGGACCAGGACCACCCCTGAGGGGCGCTGGGGGCACTGAGGGGTACACGGTTCCCATAGCAGAGTGAGGGGCAAGGAGGGGTGCGAGGAGTGGGAAGTGGACACTCACGTCTGTGATGATGGGCACCCCGAGGTGGGCCATGTTGGTGATGATCTCGCTGTCCTCTGCTGGGATCTGGGCATGCTGGATCAGCTTGTTCAGGTTCTCCTCGGTGATACCTGCAAATGCAACAGGGAGACGGTGTCCTCCTGAGAAACGCCTCCCAGCAGGGACACAGCCCCTCCATTGTCACATTAGGACACTCAGTTTGGTGGTGGTCAGGCAGACAGGGCTTATCTTGGCCAAACCCTTGGCTGCTGCCACCCGGAGCTGCCCACACGTCTTGCCCACCCCTCCCAGGTGTCCTCCTCACCGTTCTTCAGGAAGATGTAGAGCAAGATGATGCGGATCTTGTCATAGGTGCTGACGTTCCCATCCAGCAGGATGGGGACAATGGCCCTCATGGGATCCTTGATCTTCTCGCCTTCAGCATCAGTGCCCATGGCCAAGTCCTGCAGAAAACACGTGTACTCATCACCCCATGGCTCAGCGCTGTGGGGCAGGAGCTGCCACCCCAGCTGTGCCCATGGGGATGTGGGGCTGGGGGAGCTTGTACCTGTTCGACCCTGCAGAGCTTGTCCACCGTGCCCTGGTAGTGCTTCATGCAGTCCTCAGCCAGGTGCAGGTGGGTCGAGTACTGGGGAGACATGAACAGTGCAGTCACCCTCGCAGTGCTGGCAGCAGCCAAAGGTCCCCTTGTCACCACCCCAGTCCCCACCCATGACCAGGGACCCTATGGGGACAGCTGCCATTTCCCAATCCCCAGGTGGGCTCAGTGCAGACAATTCCCCCCCTCCTCGTACCTTGCTGAGTTCCTTCTGGTACTGCGGCATCTTCTTCAGCATCTGGGACAGGTCTCTCATGGTGGTCTGTGAGGGAAAGGGATGTGGTCACGCACTCTTGGGGACTGTGGGTGTGAGCAGGGAGGGGATGACCCTGCCGAGGACATCTGTCCCCATGTGAGCCCCTTGCAGGGGTTTGGTGATCCCAGCCATGGCACTGCTGGGTCCCTGGGCTATGGCTGAGGGGCAGGGAGGGGGTCTGCAGCTCTGCGAACTGGAGCGATGGCGGAGAAATCCCCCCAGGACTGCTGAGAGGTGCTTTCAGCTTCTGGCCATTTTACATCCTATTGTCACTGGGGTTCCCTCACTGCCATCAGCTTGGGGTCCCAGGAAGGGAACCGGCCAGGAACAGAGGCAGCCACTGCAGGATGGGCACAGACCCTGTGGTGGGGTCAAACTGACCCTCATGGCACAGCGTCCTCCCAAGGCACCCCATTTCCTCAGCCCAGGGCATAGGGGCTGCACCCTACAGCCACTGACCCCCCATCAGGACCCCAGCACTCTTGGCTCTTTGTAGAGGTCCCTATTGGGTGTCCCCAGGAGGCTCCACCATGTGCTGAGCTCCCCAGGTGCCTGTCCCCAGCTCAGCAGGCACAGTCAGGTCACCTTATCGCCTGTGTTCATCCTCTTGCTTGAAGAAAACTCCTTCAGGGACCGGGTCACCTCCCTGGGGAGAGGAGGAGGGCACAGCTGTTAGCGGGGAGGGGACCCTAACAGCGAGGTGGGTGACACCACCGAGCCAATGTCCCACCCAGCTGGCAAACCGCCCCCAGGGACACTCACTGGGACACCTCGGCGATGTGTTTGTGGCGCAAGGTGACCCACAGGTCATCGTCCTCGTCCAGGAGAACCTCCTTGATCCGGGCTTCCCCGATGCCGCTCGTCTCATACCTGGGAAAAGGGCAGGGAGTGTCGCAGCGGGGACAGGGCTGGGAGGGCACGGGGTCCCCTCTCTGCCTGGGCTTCAGGGAGATGGGGGGCACAGGGGCTCATACTGGCTCTGCCAGCAGAGGGGTGGAGTTATTTCAACTCGGTTTCAGGTCTTGCCTTCTTGCACCCCTTCAATGTTGGGAAGAGGCCAAAGGTTGAAGGCTGGAAAAGCCCATTTTGCATCAACCCTGGAGGACTTGTGACGGAGGTTGGGAGAAATCCCAACCGATGACTTGTGATGGATAGGGGAATGCTGAAGCTCAGACTTCATGGCTGAGCTTCCCACTGCCACTCGAGGGCTGGACTCGTGGGGGCCATGGGGGTCGCAGGGATGACAGCGCCACACTCACTTGTAGACGTCGTTCTCGATGGGCAGGAGGTCATAGCTCATTGCCTGGAAGGTCAGCTCGTGCAGCACCGGGGATGCTGGGTCAAAGCCGCGGTCCAGGATGAGGAGCTGGGAGCGAGCCTTGTCCGGACCCTGCGGCACCGGGGGAAGCCATCAGCAGCAGGGCCAGGGACAGATGGGACAGGGGAAAGCCAGGGACATTTTGGGGTCTGTGACTGCCACATGGCAGAGCTTGAGTGGGACTTTAGGAGTGAAGCATCCCCCGAGCATCCTCCCCCAGGGCTGCCTGCACCATCTCTGCTCACCTCGCCCATGGTGGGGTCATCGGCCTTGTAGGCGTCCAGCTTGTCCTGGATGAGCTGTGCCAGCATGGCGTTGTCCTTGTAATCCCTGGAGGAGGCAGGGGGAGAGGTCAGCTCCCCAGGGTGGGATGGGGAGGAGCTGCTGGTTCCCCTGTGCCACACCTTCGGCTCATGGGAGAGGAGAGACCTGAGCAGGTTTAGTTGCCCATTTCCACCTCTCCTTGGGCTGCTTTGCTTTGCCTTGGTGCTGCTTGGATTTTAGGGTCCCAACCCCCCTGGTCTCCAAAGCATCTTCAAGTCTGAGCCTGTTTTCACACTGAGCACTCATGTCTGTCTGTTCCACCATCTCCTCCACCCTTACACCCCAAACCATGCCCAGCATCGCCCCAGCTCCCCTGCACTGCTGGGGGAAAGGGCAAGGTCCCTGGGGGGTGCTGACCGTGCTGCCCTTACCCCCGGTACCGCACAGCTGGGTACTCTTTCAGCGTGGCACACAGCGTGGCGATCTGCTCAGCCAGGCGCTCCAGGATCGGGTTCTTCATCTGCGCCTTGTGGGGACTGTAAAAGCTTTGGAAGGAGTCAGCCGAATCCAGGGAGTAAACCTGGGAGGAGCAGCAGGAGGAAGGTTAGAGGGGATGTGCCATGGGGGATATCTGGACATCACCCCAGCAGGACACCCCGATGGGTTTGGAAACCAGATTCTACCCCAGAGGAAGGTCTCCAGACGATCCAGGGACCGGGCAGCTGGAGCTCAGTGATGCTCAGGGCATCCTCTGGCTGTGCCACCAATAAAGACCAGAAGCCAATTTGGGGATGCCAAGAGGTCATCTTCCAACTGCTTTTTTTCCCCAGAAATGCTACATCTTGAAGGGTTAATGGCACTAAACAGGTCCAGCACCATCTGTCACTCCCTGCCCACTGTGTCCCCAACAGGGGCAGATGGCACAGGGCCAGCTCCCAGTGCCCTTGGCTGGGGGCCGTGCCAGTGAGGGGCAGAGCCGGCCAATGCGGCTGCCGGCACGAGGCCAAGGCGCAGCGCCCGCTAAATCCCCTGTGGCAGATCAGCCCCGAGAAGTAATAGAAGGAGACAGGGAGAAGAGCGGAGTGGGAGGTGAGGAGATGGCTGGAGGAGACGGGTGTGTGGTGGCTTTGGGCGCTCCTACACCAACCTCGAGGGGCTGGAGAAGGACCTGGAGCATCTCCAACTGCCCCAACCCCCTGACCACTCCTGTGGGGACTGTCCCCAGCTTGGCCTCACCTGGGACTCGGAGGGGAGGAAGGCAATGTTGATCTCTGTCAGAGTTTTGATGACCTTGGCAGCGCGGGATTTCACCAGCTCATTGAAGAGGGCATCGGGGCAGGCTGCAAGGGGAGGAGGAGGAGGAGGGTAGCACTCAGCATCCCTCCATCCCCGCTTGCTCTGATGTGTTTTAGTGGCAGGGACTCTCCCTCGCCGCCGGGTACTCACAGTCAGTGAAGAAGACGTGGGCAGCTCTGTATTTGGAGGTGGGGGGATCCTTGAAGTCATTGATGAGGGAGTGGATGGACTGCAAGAGAGAAGGGACAAGCTGGGCTGGGCATGGCGGTACCACGGGTATCTTGGCAGGGTCACCCAGGGTCCTCCCTCCCAGCACCCTTGGTCCCCCACCCTGGTGGCACTACTGGCCTTGCTGAAGCCAAGATGCTTCCCATGGGCACAGCTGCCCATCCCAGTGTGGGCATCTGCCTGCATCCCCCATCCCCAGGCTGTGCCCCCACACTGCGTGTTCACCTTCTCGGAGGGGGTGATGAGATAGACGGCCTCCAGGCTGGGCAGTGGCTCTCGGCGCTTGTTGATGTCTTCCACAACTGGGGGAGAGAGAAAACCAGGGGCTGAGGCAGGGGCACTCGGCTACCTGAGGTTCTTGGATATCCCATGGCAGCACAGGACTGGCCCTGCCCACCCCTCCATGCCCAAAACACCCCCAGCCACTCACCCCTGCCCACTCAGGAGCTGGGACAGTGGCTGTCCCACCCTATCCCAGTCCCATGATGGAGGGGATCACCTGG
>NW_010163720.1:8042-8340 GCF_000695765.1 Mesitornis unicolor
ACCCAGGCTGGAGCAAACCCCTGCCACTCTAAAAACCTCCCAGTGCCTGGCCTGGGGTTTCCTTCTCCTTTCCAAGTGCTGCAGAGAGGTATTTATAGGGCTGACATAAAATAACATCTGGTCTCCTCCTTGGACTGAAATACTGCCAGGAGACAAGATGCTAGGGCTCCTCCAGCCCCAGCAAGCAAGGAGGGAGGCTGGGAAACACCAGTGTGGCACCAAGAGTTGACCATGAGTGATGGGAGGTCACCATTAGGGTAGAACGGGGCTGGGAGGGGGCTGTGTTGCCGCCTTGACT